>NC_041384.1:268121541-268160874 GCF_002162155.2 Triticum dicoccoides
CCTCGGGTTGGCCGACCCAAGGGAAGGGTAATAGGTTGTTAGGAAAATGTAAAACCAAGGTTGGGCCTTACTGGAGGAGTTTTATTCAAAGCGAACTGTCAAGGGGTTCCCATAACACCCAACCGCATAAGGAACGCAACATCAAGGAACATAACACCGGTATGATGGAAACTAGGGCGGCAAGAGTGGAACAAAACACCAGGCATAAGGCCGAGCCTTCCACCCTTTACCAAGTATATAGATGTATTAATTAAATTAAGATATATTGTGATATCCCAACATAACCATGTTCCAACATGGAACAAACTTCAACTTCACCTGCAACTAGCAATACTATAAGAGGGGCTGAGCAAAAGCAGTAACATAGCCAAACAACGGTTTGCTAGGAAAGGTGGGTTAGAGGCTTGACATGGCAATATGGAAGGCATGATATAGCAAGTGGTAGGTAGCACGACATAGCGATAGAACGAACAACTAGCAAGCAAAGATAGAAGTGATTTCGAGGGTATGGTCATCTTGCCTGAGATCCCGCAAGGAAGAAGAACGAGTCCATGAAGGATATAAACAGACGTAGCCGGACGGATCCTCACAACTCTAGAACGAAACCGAAGCTAACGAGAGAAGCAACCCGGAAAGAAGCAAGCAACATATTAAACAACCATCACATAAACATGGCATGATGCACAATTAAGTATGATGCATGTCCGGTTTAATGAGGCATGGCATGGCAAAGTGCACAAGCAAAACTACAAGTTAAGTGGAGCTCAACATGTAACAAGATGCATGTTGACGAAACACCACATCAATTATTTAGTTCTCTCTCTGTTGTGTACCCAACAATATTAAATGTTGTTAAACATGGAAAGAGGTGAAGCATATGAAAACTACAGATTTTAGCAAGTTTAAATGAGGCCAGAACAACAAGCAACAAGTCCGGAAAAATCCTCATATGCATATTATGAATTTGGTACTGTTCTGCCCTAAAACATATTTTAGAGTTGTTAAACATGCAAGATGAGTGCACCATGTTAAACTAGGCATTCTTCTACCCCATTTACATATAAAGTTTACTAAATTTGGAGCTACGGTTATTTAGTTATGAAATAAAGCATTTTAACATGGCATTAGAGCAAAATTAATCAAACACCATTTTAAACATTTTAAACATGCATGAAAGTTGGATATTATGAAACTAGATGTAATTCTAGTCATTTTTCATATATAAATCATTTTAAACCGATGGACCAATTGTGAGTTATTAAATGCATGATCTAGAGGGACTTTTCTATAAAAGTGGTTTCTCTGGAATAAATAGGAAAATCGCATAGGCAGGAAAAAATACATCGGGACGAAACTATTCGCGGGCCTAGCAGGAACATGCGTTGGGGAGGCAGCTCACCCATGGGTTTCGACCCGTTCGGTGGAGGAGGGAGGCCGACAGGGGGCGCGTAGCTGGGCCTTGGAGCTGCTGGCGATGTTGGGCCGAGGAGGTCGCGGCCCATGGGCTGGAGGTCGGCCTCCTCGTGCGCTCGCACGAGTAGGGGGGCAGGGTGGCGATGGCAGGTGGGCGGAGGCACCAGCGCGACTCCGGCGAGCGGAGGAAGCAGGGAATGGGGCGTTGGTGGCTGGATCCGACAGATCTCAGCCGGATCTGGTCGCGGCGGCGGGGCATGGCGAGCTAGGGGTGGGGCGGCGTGGGTACCTGCAGGAGAGAGATAGAGCTTGTGATCGGAGAGCGAGAGAGACGAAAAATGGAGGAGGACGGGGAGAGAGGAGGCAGGGTCGGCCTGGGTTGCCCGCCAGCGACCTGGCTGCAAGGCGGCGAGGTCGGGCGCCCTTGCTCCGGCGAGGCCCCTGGTGGCCGGAGCGCAAGGACGAGGCGGCGGCGAGGAGATCGAGCAGGGAATCAGGAGAGCGGGCGAGGGAGTCAGGGGCGCATGGGGTCGGGCTCGGATGGGCTCCGCGGGCTCCGCGCGGGCCTGGGTGTGCTTGCGGTGGCGGCGAGCGGGCAGGGGACGCGCTGGGGACGCGTGGCAGCTCCCCAGTGGTTGCAGGCGGCGAGGAGGGCGATGCAGGGTGGTGGCTGGCCTGCCTGGCAGCGACAAGTGGCGGCGGGGGAGTGCACCGGTGCTGAAAACGAGGATGGAGGTGGCTGGCGGCTGCGGGGATCCCGAGGGGAAGGCTATAAGGTAGGTGGAGGCTAGGAGATGCCCAAATTTGGAAGGGGTGTGTTTATATAGGGAAAGGGTTAGGGTTAGGGGGTTTGAGGTCATTTCAGAGCCATTCGATCTCGATCGAAGGGTCCGGAGCGGAGGGGGGGGGTTAGATAGATGGGCTAGTGGGATGTGCTAGAGAGCTTGGGCTGAGATGAGAGGGAAGTACAGCAGCCTGACAACTGCTTCCGAAAACCGAAAACGTCCGACGTTTGACCGACTATATTGTCGCTATAGTTATCCGTTGGGGCGTCAAACGGACTTTGAATGCGATGAAACTTGGCAGGCGGCCTACTGACAACATAACAACACCGCACACCAACTTTCATCCCATTCCGAGAACATTTTTCGGCCACTTATAAAATAATATTTCAGAGGTGCCGCGGGCGCGTGCGAGTGTGTCTGGGCTCAGAACGTACAACGGAGAGAACTGGGGGAACCCGGACGGATGTAAGTTTTAAAAATATGAGGATGCAATGCACATGATGACATGGCAAGATGCAAAACGCAAGCGAATGACAAGGCAACAACAACGAATAACTGGAAGACACCTGGCACATCGGTCTCGGGGCGTCACAACACTCCACTACAAGAGGATCTCTTCCCGAGATCTAGGATGGCACCGGAGGAAACGGAAGAGGAAGGGGAAGAGGTAAAACTAAGTTGCTTCTTTGACAAATGAGTTGTAACATCCCAAATTTTCAATTTGGAATGTTATACATTAGGTCATCATTGCATATCATACTTTATTGCATTTTGGCTTGATCCTCGAAATCCTAAGCAACTCAAGGACCCCGGAGAGAGATTTGGGGATTTCACTGTTTTTCATATTTGAATTTTATCAAATATTGAAACGAGGATTTTTGGTTTTAATTATTTTTCCCTCCGAAAATATTTCATGTTAAAATATATGAGAGGAGATAATATGACTTCTCCAAAATAAATGAAATATTGGAGGAAAAATATTAAAATCAAATATTTGATTTTATTCAGATTTTATTGCTATTTTATTTGGATTAGAAAAATTGCACGTTTTCAAAATTGCATTTTAGGGCCAAGAAAATGTTCATCTTGTTCTAAATATTTTATTTAGACGGTGAAAATTTGTTTTGGCATTTTTAGATTTTATTTATTTTTCTAGGATTTATTTTCGGCCGAACCCCGTCGGAGCCGCCCCGCCTCGCCGGAGCCTCGCCAGAGGTATATGCCGCCATCTCCGCCGTTCGGTTTTATTTTAAAACCAATTCGTTTTTTTAGAAAACCCTATGTTTCGTTTTTTTAGAATAGATCGGTTCGCCGGTTTTCTCGGTTTAGTTACTTAGCGGTCGTTCGTCCGTACGTTCGTTTTAATGAATGGTGTTCACTCGTTAGCCGCAGACAGCGAACGTTCGTTCGTTAGCCTGTTCGTGAGTTTTTCTTTTTCTCGGATTTCTCGCGATTATTTTCGATCACGATTTTTGATCTGATTTTCGTTTTAGTTTATCTTTTTGCTTGTTTATCAGAATAAGGCGATTGAAGCACCTAGATCTTCGTCTCAAAGTCCTCTTTCTGTTTAACCAACTTGAACAAGATTTTGGTACAGTAAAATTTGACCTTAGTTCAGATTAGTAATCGGATCTTGTTTCTTTCGCCGTTTGAGTTTTGTTGCTCCGTTTGATTTGATTCTTTTTGCAAACCGGAGTTCTTAAGTTGAACTTTCTGGTTAGATATTCTTACTTGTGTTTTACCCGTGCATCTTTGCTTGATTGCTTATGTATGATATTGTTTGTTTGTTTGCTTGCGATAGAACACCCGGAGTGTGAAGCGTGCTACTACGAGTCTTTAGGTTTTGCGGATCATCAGCAAGGCAAGTAACACTTTGATCATATTCCCTTTATCACCTAGTTTTTATGGATTAGTTTCAACCCTCAAACATTTCATGGTTAGGACTTGATAACATGTGGGACTGGGAAGTAGTTGATGAGGTAGAACCTATTGCCCTGTTATTATCAAACCCTTGGGAGTTACTTCTTACGCATTGCTTATATTGCCATGCTATGCTCGTAGACGTGGTTTGAGTGAGTGAATCCATGACAGATGTGAGAATGTTAATTAATGGTTCAACTGAAGGTGGCAACATTAATACACATCTGGGTGGATTGCTTGTTGGGCACCTGGAGAATCCAGTGTTGTCCTCGGATATCCCGGAGTACCCGTGTGATAATCCTAAGGTCCGCCACCTAGGCTCAAAGGGAACTGAGATATTTCATGCTAGAAACTTCCGTGTGCAGCCACAAGCTATTATGGGCTGTAGCATAGTTGAGTAAATTGCGTGAAGCTCTTGAAGAGGTAGACTAGCAGATGTAGTGGGTTGTAGGTGGTATAGTCTATCCGAAGTAGAGAGTTAATGCTTCTGAAAGACTGTGTCTAGGTCATCCATTTCTCAAATACCATGTAGTGCGCGAAATCCAATGGAGGAGATCGAGTCTTGTGGGGAAAAGTGCGCAAACCTCTGCAGAGTGTACAAACTAATCATGGTTAGCAGTGTCCCCGGTTATGGACATCTTGAGTATCTAGTACTTGGATTATCATATGTATCTGATGACTCTAAATTAATATTGTTGGGTTGATAATTACTTTTAATTGGGATTGAGTTGGAGGAACCTTCTCAATGATGTTTCAACTACCATGATAGTTAAATAAAATCTATTCCTTTGTTGTTGGAAAAAATGGCTTTTCGCAAAACTTTAACCATAGAGCTTTCCACCAGCCCAATATGCATATAGTGGTAGCATTATTCTGTTCTTGCTCTACTGTGTTATATTGCCAGCATATTCCATGTGCTGACCCATTTTTGAGCTGCAATGTATTATGTTGCAGACTTTTCAAACGAGGAGTAAGGTTTGTTAGGTCGTTGCCGTGTAGCTCAGCTATGCCGTTGGAGTTGATGGACTCACTTTATCTTCCAAGCCTTCCACTGTTATCGTATTAGATGGCCTTAAGCCATACTATTGTAATAAGTTCTCTTTTGAGACATTCGATGTAATAAGTGTGTGATTGCTACTCTGTTATAAAATCCTTCGAGTACTGTGTGTGTCAGCATTACCGATCGAGGGATGACACTGAAGCACAGAGACTTGACCGTTTGAGGTCGGGTCGCTACAAAGATGGTATCAGAGCACACGCTGAGTGTAGGACACGACCACTAAGCTAAAGCCCTAGATCACTTCTCTCTTCTCATTTCTGACTCCTCTCCATTTTCTACTCTTTAGGATGGCGGACGCAAGGAACAAGTTTGCACAACCGGATGAAGAAGCACCTTTTGGACGACACTTGAAGGAAGTCACTAAGTACCTGAACATTGGAATACCAAGCTTCATCGGGACTTACAACGCCACTTTACCAGAAGATAAGAGATGGATGATTCAAGTCCAAGTTCCAGGAAGGACATTCGCGCCAGTCACTAAACCCATAGAGTTTTCCTTTGATGCACCAACCTGGAGTCTAGGAAAGAGTATGGCAGCCCACATCACCATGGGACGCATTGGAGAAGTTTACCATAAGGAGCTTAAGGATACTATCTATCAGATTTGTGGGTGCCGAGATGAGCAATGGGAGATGATCAGCACCAGGAAGGATAGATCAATCACAGCTTTCATCCAGGAGTTAAACCAGCACATTCGTCGCCAGGAGAACCAGATGTGTGCAGGCATGATAGATCTGAAGAAGGCAATGACAAGGATCACAGAACTGGAGGAAGAACTCAAGGATACTCGTGAAGATTATGAGGAGGAAATCGTTTTACTAGTGGAGAAGAATGACGATCTGGAAAGGAAGCTAGGAGTATTCATGGGAGACCCCGCGCCAGGAGGAGAAGACGATGAACCCAAGGAGATTTGTTCTGAAGACTACATCATCATCGACGACACCGACTCGGACCCCGATGATAGCGATGATGACTATGAAGACAAAGCTGGAGCAGACATCATGGAGTCTTCGACTGATCAATATTTCTAGTAGACCACCACATCAGTAGTAGTATTCCACCATGTATATAGTATAGTCCGAGCACTTTTGTAACGATAGTTAGATCGATTGTATGCCCTTGCTTGATTGATTGAGTGATATGATTGTGTTTGTCTCATGTGCATACGGGTAGTGTTTCTCTGACTAGACCTCATTCTATTCTATTCTCTTCCCTCTAAACCCTCAGATGCCTCCGAGACGTGACCCTGGATTTACTTTCCCACCGGAGCTCACTTAGTTGATCCAACAGCAGAATACACTGACGCAGTTGTTAGTTCAGAATCAAGGCAGCAACAACAACAACCCACCACCACCACCAGCAGTTGACAACTTAGCCCACTTTCTGAGGTTGCAGCCGCCGGTGTTTTCCAGTAGCACCGAGCCGATAGTGGTAGATGATTGGCTCCGCAGGATTGGAAGGGAGTTAACCACTGCAGGATGTACGGATGCTGAGAAGGTGTGTTTTGCCGCACATCAGTTGGATGGACCAGCAACCTCATGGTGGGAGAATTACACAGTCACCTATCCTATAGCCACTGTTACATGGGATCAGTTTCAGCAAGCATTTCGCACCGCCCATGTCTCAACGGGAGCTATGAGCATGAAGAAGCGTGAGTTTCGCAACTTGCGCCAAGGGAACCGTACTGTGGGGTAGTACATGGATGAATTTAGTAAGCTGTCTCGTTATGCCCCTGATGATGTGGCCACAGATGCCGCGAAGCAGGAGAAGTTTATGGAAGGGCTGAACGATGAGATGAGCATGCAGTTGATGGTGGTAACATTTAACAACTACCAGGAGTTGGTAGACAAGGCTCTTATGATTGAAGAAGCAGCAGCAAATTGAGAGCCACAAAAGGAAGTATGGACAAGGAAGGTACATCTCAGGAGCTCAGCAGAAGCCTCGTCTAACCCCGAACTCGGGAGGAATTGTTCATATCCATGGAGGTCATAACCACAACAGAGGAAGTTCGCATAACCACAATGGTTCCAAGAATGGGACTAGGAACGGAACAAGCAACAACCAGACCCGCTCCAATCCAGCCACACCCGCCAAGAGAGACCTAAGTCACATTACTTGCTTCAAGTGCGGGAAGACTGGACACTATGCCACGGAGTGCCCTGAAGCGAAGAATGGAAATGGTAATGGGAGTGCTGGGAAGAAGCCTAATCCACTCAACAAAGGATAAGTGAACCACGTTAACATGGAGGAGGTTGAAGGGCAGCCAGACGCAGTTATCGGTAAGTTTTTGGTTAAGTCTTTTACCGCCCTTGTTCTTTTTGATACTGGTGCATCACATTCATACATATCAAGGGGATTCGTGGATAAGTTTAAACTACCAACCCAAACCCTTAGGACCCATCTGTTAGTAAGTTCACCTGGAGCAGAGTATATTGCCAGCCGATGGTGTGACCAGATACCCCTAACCATTGTAGCCATGTTTTTCCGTTAGACCTAATAATTTTGGAGTCACAAGGATTGGATGTGATATTAGGCATGGAATGGACGTCAAAGTATGGAGGAAGCATTGACTGTGCTAGTAAATCAATTTGTCTCACCACCCCGGAGGGAAAAAAGATCAAGTATGTATCTAGGCATGCGCCTAGGAGGAGCCAAGTAAATACCCTCACGGGAGTTGTTCAAGAGGAAGTGCCTGTAGTGCAGGATTACCCAGATGTTTTTCCAGAGGAGTTACCAGGCATGCCACCGGATCGAGACATCGAGTTTTTGATAGAGCTATTGCCAGGTATCGGGCCAATATCAAAGAGACCCTACCGGATGCCTGCAAATGATCTGGAGGAGATTAAGAAGCAGATCAAGGAGTTATTGGAGAAAGGTTACATCCGACGGAGTTCATCACCATGGGGAGCCCCAGTGCTTCTGGTTGAGAAGAAGGATAAGTCTCTAAGGATGGTTGTTGATTATCATGCATTGAATGAGGTGACAATCAAGAACAAATACCCACTGCCGATGATCAATGATTTGTTTGACCAGTTGCAAGGAGCTAAGGTGTTTTCAAAGATCAATCTGTGATCAGGATATCACCAGCTGAAGATCCGGGAAAAGGATATACCTAAAACTGCATTTACCACAAGGTCCGGGTTATATGAGTATACAGTCATGTCATTTGGACTGACTAACGCCCCTGCCTATTTCATGAGCATGATGAACAAGGTGTTCATGGAATATTTGGATAAGTTTGTTGTGGTGTTCATTGATGATATAATGGTATACTCGAAGAATTAAGAGGAGCACAAGGGGCATTTGTGTTTAGTTCTCGAGAAACTCAGGGAACATAAGTTGTATGCCAAGTTCAGCAATTGTGAGTCTTGGTTGAAACAAGTTGGATTCCTTGGACATGTTATAGCAGGAGAAGGTATAGCAGTAGACCCCACCAAGGTTCAGTCAGTCACTGAATCGTTGGCACCCACCTCAGTTAGCTAGATCAGTAGTTTTCTTGGAGTCGCAGGATACTACTGGAGATTCATTAAGAATTTTTCCAAGATTGCGAAGCCAATGACAGAGCTATTGAAGAAGGATACCAAATTTAAATGGACAGAAGAATGTGAAGCGAGTTTTCAGGAATTAAAGAAACGTCTGACTACAGCCCCAGTACTGATTCTGCCGGATATACGCAAGGATTTCCATGTGTATTGCGACGCCTCTCGCTTAGGACTTGGAGGAGTACTGATGCAGGACGGAAGAGTTATTTCGTATGCCTCGCGACAACTGAAACTGCATGAGTTAAATTATGCCAGACATGATTTGGAGTTGGCTGCCGTAGTGCATGCGTTGAAGACTTGGAGACATTATCTTATTGGAAACCATTGCGATGTATACACTGACCATAAGAGTTTGAAGTACATTTTCACACAGAAGGAGCTGAACCTTAGGCAGAGGAGATGGTTGGAGCTTATAAAGGATTATGACATGAAGCTTCACTATCATCCAGGCAAGGCCAACATTGTAGCAGACGCTTTGAGCCGGAAGAGTTATGCCAACACACTCATAAGTGCAGGATTGCCAAAGGAGTTGGCAGAGGATCTCAGGGAACTTTGATTGGAGATTGTCCCTAGAGGTTTTGTTGCAACAATGGAAGTTCAGTCTACATTGTTAGGAAAGATTCAAGAAGCTCAGAAGGATGACAAAGAGATCGCCGAGATAAAAGAGAGAATGAGCAAAGGAAAGGCCAAAGGTTTTCGTGAGGATGAACACGACACCTTGTGGTTTGAGGACCGTGTTTATGTGCCCAATAACACAGAGATCAGGAAGTTAATACTTCAAGAGGCTCATGACTCACCATACTCGATACACCCCAGAAACACCAAGATGTATGTGGATTTAAAGGAACGTTTTTGGTGGACTGGTATGAAGAAGGATATTGCTGAGTATGTAGCCGTATGTGATGTATGTCAGAGAGTGAAGGCAGGACATCAAAAGCCAGCCGGATTGTTACAGCCTATGCCGATACCCGAATGGAAGTGGGATAAGCTTGGCATGGATTTCATCACCGGATCGCCCAAGACCAAATCAGGATATGATTCCATATGGGTAGTAGTTGATCGCTTGACCAAAGTAGCTCACTTTATCCCAGTGAAAACTACCTATACGAGTGCCAAGTTGGCCAAGATATACATGACCAGGATCGTATGTTTGCATGGAGTTCCAAGGACCATTGTATCAGATAGAGGAACCCAGTTTACCTCAAAGTTTAGAATCAGTTGCATGAAACTTTGGGAACCAGACTGGAGTTCAGTATAGCTTTTCACCCGCAAACAGATGGACAGACCGAGAGAGTCAACCGGATTCTGGAGGATATGTTGAGAGCATGTGCACTAGATTATGGATCTAGTTGGGATGATAACTTGCCCTACGCAGAGTTCTCATACAACAACAGTTACCAGGCTAGTTTGAAGATGGAACCTTTTGAAGCCTTGTATGGAAGGAGGTGCAGGACACCGTTGTTGTGGGATGAAGTTGGAGACCGTCAGTTGTTTGGACCAGATTTGATTAAGGAATCAAAAGAGAAGGTTAAATTGATTAGAGATAAACTGAAGGTAGCTCAGTCCTGACAGAAGAGTTATGCAGATTCAAAACGCAAGGAGTTAGTCTATGAAATCGGAGATAGAGTGTATCTACGAGTATCACCACTCCGAGGAGTTAAGCGCTTTGGAGTTAAGGGAAAGTTAGCGCCATGCTTTGTGGGACCATACAGAGTTTTGGAGCGTATGGGAGAAGTTGCTTATAAGTTGGAATTACCCGAAGGATTGTCAGGAGTTCACGATGTGTTCCACATTTCTCAGTTAAAGAAGTGTCACGTAGAGATGGCTGACATTCCCCTGAGAGATACAGTACCGCTAGAAGCGATTCAATTGGACAATGGTTTGACTTATGAGGAGAAACCAGTCAAGATCCTCAAGTTTGCCAGCCGAGTTATCCGCAGCAAGGTTATTAAGTTTTGCAAAGTTCAGTGGAGCCACCATACCAAGGACGAAGCCACCCGCGAACGAGAGGATGATCTTCGCAAAGACCACCCACACCTATTTTCTAGCCAACCCGAATCTCGAGGGCGAGATTCATCTTAAGGGGGGTAGGTTTGTAACATCCCAAATTTTCAATTTGGAATGTTATACATTAGGTCATCAGGCATATCATACTTTATTGCATTTTGGCTTGATCCTCGAAATCCTAAATAACTCAAGGACCCCGGAGAGAGAGTTGGGGATTTCACTATTTTTCATATTTGAATTTTATCAAATATTGAAACGAGGATTTTTGGTTTTAATTATTTTTCCCTCCGAAAATATTTCATGTTAAAATATATGAGAGGAGATAATATGACTTCTTCAAAATAAATGAAATATTGGAGGAAAAATATTAAAATCAAATATTTGATTTTATTCGGATTTTATTGCTATTTTATTTGGATTAGAAAAATTGCACATTTTCAAAATTGCATTTTAGGGCCAAGAAAATGTTCATCTTGTTCTAAATATTTTATTTAGATGGTGAAAATTTGTTTTGGCATTTTTAGATTTTTATTTATTTTTCTAGGATTTATTTTCGGCGGAATCTGTTTCTTTTTAAAAACTTCTGCGCCCGACTGGGCCGAAGCCTAGCCGAGCCAGCCAGCCCAACCCCGCGCCGCCACCGACATCGATGGGCGAGTCCGAGCCAGACACGCCTCGCCGCCGCCGTGCCCCCTCGCCCAAGCCGCCTCCTCCCCCCTTATAAGCTGAGCCCGGGGCCCCTCGGGACCCCAAGCCGCCGCAGTCGCCGCCCTCCGCCGCCACCTGCCGGAGCCCCGCCGCCCGCAAGCCGCTGCCGTGCCGCAGCGCCTCGCCGCCTCACCTCGCCGTCGACCCACCGCCGCCCCGCCGCCGCAGCCGAACCCCGCCGGAGCCGCCCCGCCTCACCGGAGCCTCGCTAGAGGTATACACCGCCGTCGCCGCCGTTCGGTTTTATTTTAAAACCGATTCGTTTTTCTAGAAAACCCTAGGTTTCGTTTTTTTGGAATAGATCGGTTCGACGGTTTTCTCGATTTAGTTACTTAGCGGACGTTCGTCCGTACGTTCGTTTTAACGAATGGTGTTCACTCGTTAGCCGCAGACAGCGAACGTTCGTACGTTAGCCTGTTCATCAGTTTTTCTTTTTCTCGGATTTCTTGCGATTATTTTCGATCACGATTTCTGATCCGATTTTCGTTTTAGTTTATCTTTTTGCTCGTTTATCAGAATCAGGCGATTCAAGCGCCTAGATCTTCGTCTCAAAGTCCTCTTTCCGTTTAACCAACTTGAGCAAGATTTTGGTATAGTAAAATTTGACCTTAGCTCAGATTAGTAATCGGATCTTGTTTCTTTCTCCGTTTGAGTTTCGTTGCTCCGTTTGATTTGATTCTTTTTGCAAATCGGAGTTCTTAAGTTGAACTTTATGGTTAGATCTGCTTACTCATGTTTTACCCGTGCATCTTTGCTTGATTTCTTATGTATGATATTGTTTGTTTGTTTGCGATAGAACACCCGGAGTGCGAAGCGTGCTACTATGAGTCTCTAGGTTTTGCGGATCATCAACAAGGCAAGTAACACTTTGATCATATTCCCTTTATCACCCAAATTTTCTGCATTAGTTTCAACCCTCAAACATTGCATGGTTTGGACTTGATAACATGTGGGACTGGGAAGTAGTTGATGAGGTAGGGAAAATACACAGGAGCTCTCAGGCGCTCCGCACCCCTATAAGAAAAATATTCATAAAAAATTCCCAGAAAATCAAAAAAATCCAAAATTTCGAAATGTCAAACATGGGTTTCCCAATCTACTTCCGTGTGAAATTTCATGAAAAAATACCAAAAAACATATCCGTGGCGAGGGAATTACTGCCCGGAAAAAAATGCACCCAAACAGTGTTTTGCTATACATAGGAAATTTTTGTCTTTTTTACCGCGAATACGATTCCTGGTATTTTTTGACCAAATTTCAGACGGGAGTACATCGGGAACCCACGTTTGATATCCCCAAATCCCAGATTTTTTTTCAAATTTCTCGGTATTTTTTCCTGGTATTGTACGTATAGGGGTGCGGAGCATCCGAGAGCTCTAAATCCTCGTCCATGAGGTAGAACCTATTGCCCTGTTATTATCAAACCCTTGGGAGTTACTTCTACGTATTGCTTATATTGCCATGCTATGTGTCGGTGTCAAAATCGGCAGATCTCGGGTAGGGGGTCCCGAACTGTGCGTCTAGGCCGGATGGTAACAGGAGGCAAGGGACACGAAGTTTTACCCAGGTTCGGGCCCTCTTGATGGAGGTAAAACCCTACGTCCTGCTTGATTAATATTGATGATATGGGTAGTACAAGAGTAGATCTACCACGAGATCGGAGAGGCTAAACCCTAGAAGCTACCCTATGGTATGATTGTTGTTCTATATGTTGTCCTACGGACTAAAACCCTCCGGTTTATATAGACACCGGAGAGGGTTAGGGTTACACAAAGTCGGTTACAATGGTAGGAGATCTACATATCCGTACTGCCAAGCTTGCCTTCCACGCCAAGGGAAGTCCCTTCCGGACACGGGACGAAGTCTTCAATCTTGTATCTTCATAGTCCAGGAGTCCAGCCGGAGGTATAGTCCGGCCATCTGGACACCCCCTAATCCATGACTCCCTCAGTAGCCCCTGAACCAGGCTTCAATGACGACGAGTCCGACGCGTAGATTGTCTTCGGCATTGCAAGGCGGGTTCCTCCTCCAAGTACTTCATAGAAGATTTTGAACACAAAGATAGTGTCCGGCTCTGCAAATAAGTTTCCACATATTGCCATAGAGAGAATAATATTTACACAAATCTAATCTGCTGACGTATTCCGTAGTGTGACGCACCACGGCCAAGCCTTTATTCGAATCGTTTTATTATCCCACCTCAGCGCGTCATGCGAGGTGGTTTCCTTGGCACGTCTTGTTAAAGCAGAGATTGTGTCCCCTTATTCTGGGATTCTCATCAGTACGGGCGTGGGTAACCCAACCGCTTCTAGGACTCCTAGACTATAGGCAAGTCCAAACGGCCACGGAGAGGACGCTTGATATTCACCCTCTTTATAAAGGGACAAGGCTTTTATTTTTCCCTCCCGTGCTCAATCGAATCCTTCCCCCACCTCAAGCTCAAACACCCAAAGTTTAGGTCAGGTGCTCCGAACCTTCAATCATGTCCGGATCTAGCCTTCAAGGCCGATGGGTGCCTTCCTCCGTCACAGAAGAAGACATCAAAAAGTTGAGGGAGGCCAGATATCTGACCGCCGAGGTTTTGCATCGGCTGCCTACCCGAGGGCAGGCCGTCCCCTCCCCCGAACCCAACGAGAACGCCGTGTTCGTCTCCCACTTCCTCCGAGGTCTAGGCCTTGCTTTGGATCCTTTCATCAGGGGTTTGATGTTTTATTATGGGCTAGATTTCCATGATCTAGCTCCGGACTCCTTTCTTCATATCACGACATTTATTTCGTGTGTGAGGCCTTCCTCCGGGTTACCCCTCACTTTGGCCTGTGGCTCAAGACCTTTGAAGTAAAGCCGAAGATGATCGAGGGGCAACATGCAGCATGCGGAGGTGCCTTAATATGCAAGATGACGGGAGCTCCATGGCCCAAAGGTTCCATTCCAGAGGTGTCTGAATTGTGGCAACAGGAGTGGTTCTACATCACGGCTCCTAGAAGTGCCAAGTGGGTGGCCGCCCCTATTTTCCGCTCGGGCCCTCCACCACAACTGATGTCATGGATCAGCAGAGGTCTGAGCTGGGGTCCAGCCAAGGACGTGCCTATACTACAAAGCCGCATTCGAGATCTCTTCAATGGAGATTTTAGTTTGGTTGCGGTAATACAAGTTATGCTGGTTCGTCAAGTCCAGCCTTGCAAACGCCGCCCCCTTTGCTTGTGGGAGTTCAATCCCGAGGGACCGCGTGTCATCAAAAATTTCCTCGGCCTGACGCACGAGGAGATGTACAAGTCATTCTTCGGACCTCAGGTAGAGTGTCCGGAAATCACCGAGGACGTGGGCCTGAGCAGTAACCGCGCCACCGAACAGGTAAGGAATCTTCCGGCCGAACATACTATCTCTCATTTGTTACGAAGTTATTTCTGAGAGTTTGCTTTTTGACCAGGACTGGCTAACAAAGGCGAAGTTGATTCGGTGTTCGGCCCCCCTCCCTGAGGGTTTGGCCAATCTGGTATTGGGAAAGATGCTCCAGGTCGCACCCTACCCGGAGCCCTTGAAGGAAGATACTAGGAAGGACAATACAGGCGGACGCGGGCCCCCAATGCTGCCCATTCTAACCGAGGGAGTGAGCGTCTCCATGAAGGAAGATGACCGAAGGAGGAAAAGGACTGCGCCCGGGGATTCGGAAGCCGAAGCTTCCAAACGGGAGAAGAAGTCTCCCATAGAGGGTCCTACCTTGGGGGGTGCTTTTGCCGCACAAAGTCCGTGGGGGGATCAATTATCCAGCGAGTCGTAAGTGACCCTAAATACTTTAATAGTACAAGTATGCCATCTTTTTCTTCTGAGAAAATAACCACCGCATATATCTTTGCAGTTCGGGCCTTAGCCCCTCTCAAATGAGCTCGTCTTCAGGGGATCTTCTTCCAGAGATGACGGAGAGCGAAATGCCTCCTCCGGACTCCTCCGCTCCGGAAGCGGGCGACCCCGAAGTGTCATCGCGGAGGGCCTCTCCGAGTCCGGTGAGGCCAAAAGATAATCCCATTGACCCCCGAACCTCCCAGTGTCCGGCTCCCGAAGAGAGCGGAAAAAAGAGTCTGGCACCGTCTGGTGTGCGATCGGATGTTCTGAGGGAGTTGGTGGGGCGAGCGGCCATCTCAGATGAACACCGTGTGCTGATGAATACGGTGATGGAGAGAATCTCATCCGCCAAAAGCGGATTGCATGAAGCTTTTATGAGTCTACTGACAGGCTTTGAGGTACGTAAAATAGTGTATGATAGTCCTGCACATGCTAGGTGTGCCCTGTGTAGATAGTAGCCCCTGAGACTCTGGTTGTCGTCGGAAACGACAACGAATAGAGGATCATATTCCCAGGTAATAACCATACTGCCTTGATGTGCAGGTGATGGAAGCTCCGGTGGCTAGCCGGACTAGCGAGTTTTCCCATTTAAAACGGCAGTTGGATGGGGCAGACGCCAACATCGAGCTTGTTAACAAAAGGCTTGACGAGGCACAGGGTAAGTGTCATTATCTGGTAAATGCCACATAGTAAGAGCAGCACGACGCCAGTATCTTTAATATGTTGTGACTGCAGATGGAGCTGCCACTGTTGAAGCCTTGCGGGCAGAACTTGCTCGAGCCAAGGAACAAGCGACGTTTGGTAATGCGGCTGCTTTGAAGGCGGCCGAAGAGTTGAAAGCCGAGAAGGCCGCGCATGGCGAGAGCCGAGATAAGATGGCCAAGATGGCCATAGAATTAAAAGCCGCCGCCGACCGTTGCCGGGTTCTTGAAAAGGAAAACCTAGCGAAGGCATCGGACCTTGAGAAGGCCGCTGCAACGAGAAAAGACATCCGCTCTGCTATGAGGGCGAAGAAGGAGGAGCTGCGGGAAGCCGGGGATATTTTAGCTGGGAAATCCTTTATGTTGCGGAGGAAGTTCGGAGATCCACGGTATGCTTCTCTGGATCGGCTGTGGAGTTCGGAGGATGTGTATATGGATTTGGCGGCGAGCGCTGCGGATGCGGCCAAGTACTTCCAGGGTCAGACGGACCGTGAAGTGGACCAGCTGTTTTGGACACAATTCCATTCTCCCGAGCGCCCGCTTTCATTGACTAACCAATTAGCCGAATGGGCCGAACTGAATAGGTTGTCCGGACTCGCCATGAGGTCTGTTGTGGATCAGCTATGGTCGGAAAGGCCAAAACCGAACAGCTATTTCAGCTTGGTGCAGCAGGTCCTTGACGTGGTGCCGCGCATTAATGCGATGAAGAGGTCGGCGTGCATAGAGGGCTCACGGATGGCCTTTGCCCGTGTTAAAGCATACTGGGCGGAGATGATGCTACCACTGTTGCAGCGCAGGATTCGGCCATAGGTCGAATGGCTGCTGAGCACTACTTTGAAGAAGTTCTTGAGGGTGCTCGTTTGATAGAGACCCAGTGCTCAAAAAATATTATGTTTGAGTGATATGTAATCTCATTGTAAGCGAAATGCTTCTATAAATTTTGATAAGGCTATTTTTATACTTTTGCCTGAAAGTAATATGATGCCTCCTGGGCGGCCGTTTATGTATACATGTGTATAACCTGAAAGATTGCAGCCGTCGGCTTCAACCCCCACGCATATAATGCAGAGGTGCTCGCAAAAAACACGCGTTCACACTTAACCCAACGTCTTGGTCCTATTAAGGAGGTGATAGTGGAGCGAGCGAGGCAACCAGACTATAATGCTTTAGCACTTTCACTTAGCCATAGGAGTTTGACAGTGGGGCTACTAGATAGCCCCTGGTGGCTCCGCACTCTCCCGATCCTGGGGTGCATACATGCCTGGCCGGAAAACGGCCCTTCGTTAAGGCGGAGGAATTCTAACATTCCAACAGGTCATCGAGTGGTTGACCAGTCTCACGCTATATCATGACAGTCAGTTTTTGGCTTTCTCTACTGAGGTGCTCGTCCGGATTAACCAGGGCACAACCGCAGTAGTTCTCCTGGTGCTACCTTAGTCGGTAAAGCAGAACGTAAGGCACCAAAACACAGGAGCCGGGCGAACCCAACATTTGACCAAAGACAATGATTCGGAGCTGATGCATATAGGGCCAAACTCGCGACGCCGAACACTCCCTAAGGTATTCGGTCTTTGTGGTATAAACCGGGCCTAAATAATGGCCTTTGTAAGAAGCCCCTTGTGTCCAGGTATGTGCATTGTTCTGGCATGGACACATGCCAAGACGTCAGCATCCTTCTCAACGGTGGAGATGTATCAACAAGAGACAGTAAAAAAGGTTTACATAGGGTCTTAATCTAAAAAGAATCCTTGGAGCGGGTCCCTGCTGCACGTCTGCGCCTGTGTCTCCGTTGTGCCGTATCCTGGATGGGTGTAGCACGATGATCGTCTATAAAGAGAGGAATTTAGGTGAAAAAAGTTGTCGTGCAAAAAGATAGTTTTTAAACAAACCATGTATAATTCAAGAGGAGAAAAAATTGCCACTTGTCTGCGCGCATTGAGCCCCTTGTATTGACAAATAGGGGTGTGACCACTTATTCGGTATAAATAGCGGCGCCAGACTTGATTAGTTGTGTCTGAGGTCTTGACGACCTATTGGATGCTTTCGCTGGTCCGGGCGCCTTTAGTGTGCGGCTGCCAGGGCAGCCGCACTCTCTTCGGCGCGCAGAGATCGCTTGATATTTCCGTTCACTGAAATGATGCCACGTGGTCCGGGCATCTTGAGTGTGAGGGAGGCGTAGAGTGGTATTGCATTAAAGAGAGCGAAAGCTTCGCGTCCGAGCAGTGCTTGATAGCCACTTTGGAACGAAGCGATGTGGAAGGTTAAATGCTCGCGGCGGAAGTTATCGGGGGAGCCGAATACAACTTGTAGTAGGAGGGAGCCCGTACAACGAGCCCCTGGGCCTGGCGTTACTCCTTTAAAGGTAGTATTGCTATGGCGAATTTTTGTTGGGTCTAACCCCATCCTGCGGATTGTATCCTGATATATTAGGTTTAGATTGCTGCCACCGTCCATCAAGACTCGTGTGAAGTCATATCCGCCAATTACTGGGTCTAATACCAGGGCAGCCCATCCTGCGCGTCAGATACTTGCTGAGTAATCGCGATGGTCGAAAGTGATCGGTTGAGACGACCAGTGGCAGGACTTCGCGGTGACAGACACTTGGGTATATTTTCCTAGGAGTGCCGTGTTGTTTTTTCCCTTGATCACGTGTAACACATTTACTGTTTTGACTTCTGGTGGAAATTTCTTTTGTTCCCCAGTGTCTTGCTTGGGAGGCTCGTCCTCGTCTTCACTTGGTGTATCCTCCTTGTGTACGGCGTTGAGCTTGCTGGACTGCTTGAAGACCCAACATTCTTTGTGGGTATGATTAGCAGGTTTACCAGGTGTACTATGGATCTGACATACTTGGTCCAGAATTTTGTTGAGGTTGGACAGTTTATCCCTGGTGCCTTTAGAGGTCGGCTTTTGACCTGGCCGAGAGCTTTTGAATCCGGCGTTTACTGCCGTGCCCTTCGTGCTGTCTTCTTTAATCCGACGTTTGTTATTGCTATTGCGCCGTGATTTCCCGTTTCCATCTCTAACTTCAGATGTACTGGGGTTGCTGGTGCTGCATATGGCTAGCCAGCTGTCCTCACCCATGCAAAAGCGGGTCATGAGGCTTGTTAATGCGGCCATCATTCTCGGCTTATTTTGGCTGAGGTGTCTGGCGAGCAATTCGTCACGGACGCTATGCTTAAAAGCTGCCAAGGCTTCGGCGTCCGGACAGTTGACAATCTGGTTCTTTTTAGTAAGAAACTTGTTCCAAAGCTTTCGGGCTGACTCTCCGGGCTGTTGAGTTATATGACTCAAATCGTCCGCATCCGGAGGTCGGACATAAGTCCCTTGAAAATTTGCCCGAAAGGCGTCTTCGAGCTCTTCCCAACTTCCAATGGAGCTTTCGGGGAGGCCTTTAAGCCAGTGACGAGCTGGCCCTTTGAGCTTGAGGGGTAAGTACTTCATGGCATGGAGATCATCTCCTCGAGCCATATGGATATGAAGGATGTAGTCCTCAATCCAGACCCCAGGGTCTGTTGTTCCGTCGTATGTCTCTATGTTTACGGGTTTGCATCCCTCTGGAAGTTCATGGTCCAGCACCTCATCGGTGAAACATAGGGGGTGTGCGGCACCCCTGTAGCTGGGTGTACCGCGTTGTTCGGATGTTTGTTGTGTTGCATTGTATGCTGGGGCACGCTTGCGTGGTCCATAGATGGATCTTGTTGCGCCGTCCTTTGGGTGCGAGCCCTCGCATGGGTCGCGTGTTGTATTGTGAGTGGTGTTGTATGCCGCTCTGTGTTGGTAGAGGGGTCGTCTATATGGCCAGGTGGCTGCTTTGATATGTGGTTGTGGGGGGGGTCTGAGGCCTCCTCATTGAATTCAGCTAGCAGCTTCCGCTTTGGGTAGCTCTTGGAGGGGCGATTGTCGCCGTACCTCGCTGTTGTGTTGAGTATTTTACTCCATCAGATTTGGAGTGTGTCTTGTGCAGCCTTGAGCCTTTGATTCTGCTTTTTAAGACTCTCGCGATGGCAACAAGCCTTTTACGAGCATTCTGCTGCTCCGGGTGCCTGTCCGGCGTTATGTCGTCCGGACCATTATCCTTGATAGAATTTGTTTGTTCGTTTTGATTATCCGGATTGCCGTTGTCCAGCAGCGGTTCGCCCTGCTCCAGCGTTGGGTCTGTGTGATCGTTATTTCTGTCGAGGCGGGATTTGGGGCGGCGCTTGCGTCGCCGCTTTGACTGCTTCTTGAGGGAACAAGCCTTTGGTGCGTCCTTCCGCTCCTTGTCGTCATCTTTTGGTGCGTCCACCATGTATACGTCATATGACGAGGTGGCTTTCCAGGGCCCAATAGGCGCTGGTTCTTCATCGTCTCCTGCATCGGCGTCCATACCGTCGATGTCTTCGGAGTCGAAATCGAGCATGTCGGTTAAATCATCGACAGTGGCTACAAAGTGGGTGGTGGGTGGGCTTTGAATTTCTTCATCGTCCGTATCCCAACCTTGCTGACCGTAGTCCGGCCAGGGCTCTCCTGATAAAGAGAGAGACTTTAGTGACTTTAGAATATCGCCGAAAGGCAAGTGCTGAAAGATGTCTGCGGCAGTAAACTCCATGGTCAGTGCCCAATCGAATTCGATCGGCAGGGGCGCGGAGGGTTCGGAGTTCGGAGAGGAGTCCGACTCCTTGGAGTCACGAGTCTCGCGGAGTGCGGGGCTGGTGTTTGGCCCGATCGCCGTTGAGATCGCAGCCCCCGAGGCGGCGTCCAACCGCCCATCCTCGATCGGTGCAGTTGGCTCCGAATTAAGGGTCGAAGCCGATGCGGGTGCGGCCTCCAGGGCACTGTTTAGCGACATAGATAGATCATGCTCGTTGTGACAGCGCGGCGCGCTCGGCAGTGGTTCGAATCCGTCGAAGATCAAGTCCCCGCGGATGTCAGCCGTGTAGTTTAAACTTCCATATCTGACCTGACGGCCAGGGGCATAGCTTTCGATCTGCTCCATATGGCCAAGTGAATTGGCCCGCAGTGCGAAGCCGTCGAAGACGAAGATCTGTCCGGGGAGGAAGGTCTCACCCTGGACTGCATCGCTATTGATGATCATAGGAGCCATCAAGCCTAACTGCGACGACACAGAGGAACTCTCAATGAAAGCACCAATGTCGGTGTCAAAACCGGCGGATCTCGGGTAGGGGGTCCCGAACTGTGCGTCTAGGCCGGATGGTAACAGGAGGCAAGGGACATGAAGTTTTACCCAAGTTTGGGCCCTCTTGATGGAGGTAAAACCCTACGTCCTGCTTGATTAATATTGATGATGTGGGTAGTACAAGAGTAGATCTACCATGAGATTGGAGAGGCTAAACCCTAGAAGCTAGCCTATGGTATGATTGCTGTTCTATATGTTGTCCTACGGACTAAAACCCTCCGGTTTATATAGACACCGGAGAGGGTTAGGGTTACACAAAGTCGGTTACAATGGTAGGAGATCTACATATCCGTACCTCCAAGCTTGCCTTCCACGCCAAGGAAAGTCCCTTCCGGACACGGGACGAAGTCTTCAATCTTGTATCTTCATAGTCCAGGAGTCCAGCTGGAGGTATAGTCCGGCCATCCGGACACCCCCTAATCCAGGACTCCCTCACTATGCTCGTAGACGTGGTTTGGGTGAGTTAATCCATGACAGATGTGAGATTATTACTTAATGGTTCAACTTAAGGTGGTAACTTTAATACACATCTGGGTGGATTGCTTGTCGGGCACCTGGAGAATCCAATGTTGTCCTAGGATATCCCGGAGTACCCATGTGATAATCCTAAGGTCTGCCACCCAGGATCAAAGGGAACTGAGATATTTCATGCTAGAAACTTCCGTGTGCAGCCACAAGCTATTATAGGCTCTAGCATAGTTGAGTAAGTTGCGTGAAGCTCTTGAAGAGGTAGACTAGCAGATGTAGTGGGTTGTAGGTGGTATAGTCTATCCGGAGTAGAGAGTTAATGCTTCTGAAAAACTGTGTCTCGGTCATCCATTTCTCAAATACCATGTAGTGTGAGAAATCCAACGGAGGAGATCGAGTCTTGTGGGGAAAAGTGCGCAAACCTCTACAGAGTGTACAAACTAATCATGGTTAGCCATGTCCCCGGTTATGGACATCTTGAGTATCTAGTACTTGGATTATCATATGTATCTCATTACTCTAAATTAATATTGTTGGGTTGATAATTACTTTTAATTGGGATTGAGTTGGAGGAACCTTCTCAATGATGTTTCAACTACCATGATAGTTAAATAAAATCTATTCCTTTGTTGTAGGGAAAAATTGGCTTTTCGCAAAACTTTAACCATAGAGCTTTCCACCAGCCCAATATGCATATAGTGGTGGCATTATTCTGTTCTTGCTCTACTGTGTTATATTGCTAGCATATTCCATGTGCTGACCCGTTTTCGGGCTGCAACGTATTATGTTGCAGACTTTTCAGATGAGGAGTAAGGTTCATTAGGTCGTTGCCGTGCAGCTCAGCTATGCCGTTGGAGTTGATGGACTCACTTTATCTTCCAAGCCTTCCGCTGTTATCGTATTAGATGGCCTTAAGCCATATCTATTGTAATTAGTTCACTTTTGTGACATTCGATGTAATAAGTGTGTGATTGCTACTCTGTTATAAATCCTTTGAGTACTGTGTGTATCAGCATTACCGATCCAGGGATGACACTGAAGCACAGAGACTTGACCGTTTGAGGTCGGGTCGCTACATGAGTGAAACCAAAGAACCTTGAGAGGTTGAACAAATTGAAAGAAAGAATACAACGAAGATGAACAAAGTTGAAAACACTCCGTTAGAAAAGGGGAACAAGGAACATCACTAGAACCTTGTAGGTTGAAAGACATAATAAAAAAGGGTTGCAATGGACAAAAAGTACATTCAAGCACTTCGGTAGAAACGAGATGTACAAGGAACGATAAATATCAATTACGACAACACTTCGGTTAAAACAAGATAGAGAAGGAATAAGAATGATATAATTTGGACATCACTCCGGTTGAGAAGGGAGGCAAAACTTGACAGAATGGGAAGAACTTGAAAAGAGGGCACGACACTCCGGTTGGAAATGGATAAGCACGAAAAGAACAAGGTCGTCACACTCCGAGATGATGAGTGAAGAGAGCAACATCACAACGCCTCTGAAAGGAAGAAGAGAAGATATATCATTGGAATCACAGAATGGAGAAGAAAAAGTCAGCTTCTGCCACCACTGAACTAGGAAAACACCCTTCCAAGAAGGTTAAAACGAAGTTGTTGGAAAAAACCAACAACGAAACGAATAAGCTTTGTAGTGGGCTTATGGAAAACGTCTCAAAATTATGAGGTGAAATTCTGCCACTAATGAAAACAAAAGATTGAATTGATATCAACAAGAAGACGAGAAACTTATTTCACCGGGAGGATAAATGAAGAACTTGGGTCATTTATAAGCACCATAAATAACAACAATCCTTAGGGAAAGCTTTAGGTGAAATATAACCCAGGTAACTCCAATGAAGAGATTGATGGATGGAGAAGAGCTCATGCTCGAATAAATTGATGGGTTTAACTATTTCATTCTTGACAACTGTGAATCGTGAAACAAGAATGGAAATTGTCTAGAAATGATATAGCACCACCTGAAAAGATAAGTAGAAAGAATCACACTTCAGAATGCAAGATGAAGAATGCTTGAACTCCTCAAAACAAAACATGTGTTGGGCACCATGTTTATTTAAGAGTATAGCTTAGCGGATCAAAATTCTGAGAGAAATCTTGAAGAACAATTGAAGATTGAAAAGAATCCTTGTTGAGCCACCATGTTGAGCCTCCATGAAAAACTCCGGATAGGAAATGATAACATAAAAGAATTGAAGTTTGAAGCGAACAAGATTGAAGCCTTGCAATGATTAGATGGAGCTTCGCAATGATATAACCGAGAAAAACTTGGAACTCCGGAAAAGAAAGATGAACAATTGAAACTGAGAATTTTGATGAACCTCCAGAATAAGGAATTGAATTTACTCGAAGAAACAAGAATAAGAATTACATTATGCTTATCCTTATTCAATTAGATTGATGACCCACAATGGATTTGGCATACTACTCATTCTCATTGGAAAAGATTGAAAAGATATAGCCAAACTTGAGGAAGGTCTTGATGGAACCACCGATGGGATTTGGAAACAACGAATGAATTTATACGATAACAACGGAAGAGGAATGTTGAATGAACCACCGTAAGAATTAAATAAGAAAAGATAGAGAAACACCGGGAAGAATTAGAAAATGAATGAAGATACTTGAGAGAATATAGATACAAATGAATGAAGAGATCATGAACTGATTAGAGGATATTTGCATGATGCACCGCTAAGATTTGGAGAACGAGAGCTGATAGCTGGAATGAATAATTCTAAGATGATGGGCTCCAAAGAATCAATCTGAAAAGACTCCTGTATTGCTCTGGATGGGTGGAAAGAATTCTCACAATCGACAACAATTATGCGAGGATGGCATAAAGCTTGAACTTTGCATCTTCGGAAGAACGGGTAAGAATTTAAGAGGAACTCTTCTTCGGTCTTTAAAATCTGAGAATGACGACGAGAAACACCACCATGAAGTGTTGAGGTACTCCGAGATGAAAATTAGAAAGGTTGAACCAACGATGAAAAGAATTTGAAAGGTCTTGGAGAAAGACATTTGACTGATGACAATTCATTCTTACGTCAAACTTTGAAATTAATTTAAGAGTAACTCCGGAAAAATTAGAAGAGTCAGGTAAGATCCTGGGAAAAGACCTGTGGGTTATGGGCCCACTAGGTTATGGGCCCACTCAAGAGAAACACCGTTGAAATGATTTTGAAGAGAGATTGCACCGGTTGAATAAAATGGCTTGAATGAGAAAACAACCTCGAAAATAGCTTGGATTGATTAAGAATAGAAGCACTAATCTTCCGAGATATCTTCAGCACAATGGAACAAATGGAAAACGAGAGGTGAATGATTAAGAGGTGCACCAGCATAAGAAAGCATTTGAAACAAGGAGAGGATATACTCGAGAAAGCTTGGATTGAATCCACTGGAGAAGAAAAAGAGAACAAAGAATGATAACTTGAAGGTCGTGAGCATCTCCATGAGAAATCACTGGATAAGAACATTGAAAGAAAAGAATGAAGAGACTTCACATCAATAAGATGGATACTTGATTAAGAAATCTGAGTCCTTGAAGGAAAAAGGGTGGGAGGGTGGGAAAAACAAAGACAACTTGGGACGGATGAAACAAATACCATAGAGAAAACTTAGAATTGATCTTGCGTATGTTAAGATCGGATCCACTTGAAGGGAAGCACGTCGGTTGAAAAGGATTGACAAAACAATCTCGATGATCAAGAAGGCTTAGTATCCACATAGAAATATGAGAACACCGCTTAGGAAAGGTATGGAATCAACACTTGACTTCGAAGCAACTCGAATACCACAAACCAAAATAAAACAAAGAATTGGCTTGCAAAATAAGCCGGAAACAAACATATGATAGACCCCATATCGTATCATGTGTCTGTTGGAAAGATATCCTATGAAATAGTTGAATTCCCACTTATAAACTCCCGAAACTTTCTGGTTATGCAATCAGGTGTTGGGGATACAAGGGAAGCATAATATCTCACCCAAACTAACAATCCCTACATCCAGCTGTATCCATCCTTCAACACATAACCAAGAAACCTTCGGAAATCATGTACCTCAACCTTCGAAAAGCATCCGTTATACGAGTTATGGCAATACTCCCGAACTCCCGCCCCAGTACTGGGTGGCGTCGAGGTTATCTCACCAACAACTGCATAAAAGAGATTTTCGATGTCGGCAAAACTCAGGTATTCAAGAATTGCAACGATAAAATTGTGATGACAACACCTCAGAGCTCAACTCCCCGGGACACTGCCACAACCCCTAAATGTCAGGAGGCACCAAGAACAATGTTCTCGTCACAAGACTATCGGAACGATTCCAAGATACCCGCGTGATCCTAATTTTTTTCATGAAATTTGAGGAGAGAAAAGTCAAAATTTCTACGTCAGGAGGCCTCACCAGAGCGACGAAGGTACTGAGGAGTAAAAAGAATCCTACTCTCCGATATATATAATCCTAAGACTCAAAACATTTTGTTCTAGACTCGACAATGTCAGTGATTCGATCAAGCAGGGGGCTCCTAAGTCGGGGATGGCTCTGATTACCAACTTGTAACACCCACAATGCGGCTATATCTCCCACGTGTCGGGGCACGACTTAGAGGTATAGCCGCATGGTAGGTTTGTCGCAAGAGGGGTAATCTTCACACAATCCCATGCACTAAATAAGAAAGGGATAAAGAGTTGGCTTACAATCGCCACTTCACACAAAAAACAAGTTAAACATACATCATCCAGAATACAATCAAGGTCCTACTACGGAACCAAAGTAAAAGAAGACAACCCCAAATACTAGATCCCCGATCGTCCCAACTAGGCTCCACTACTGATCAACCAGAAATACATAAAATATCGAACAAGATCTTCATCGAGCTCCCACTTGGGCTCGGTTGCATCACCTGCACTGGCATCATCGCACCTGCAACTGTTTGGAAGTATCTGTGAGCCACGAGGACTCAACAATCTCACACCCGCGAGATCAAGACTATTTAAGCTTATGGGTAGGGTAAGGTAAGGAGGTGGAGCTGCAGCAAGCACTAAGCATATATGGTGGCTAACATGCGCAAATAAGAGTGAGAAGAGAAGCAACGCAATGGGCGTGAACTAGAAGTGATCAAGAAGTGATCAAGAAGTGATCATGAATCTATGTACGTTCAAGCATAACACAAGAACCGTGTTCACTTCCCGGACTCCGCCGGAAAGATACCATCACGACTACACACGCGGTTGATGCATTTTTAATTAAGTCAAGTGTCAAGTTCTCTACAACCGGACATTAACATATTCCCATCTGCCACATAATCGCGGGCACGACTTTCGAAAGTTTAAACCCTACAGGGTTGTCCCAACTTAGCCCATCACAAGCTCTCACGGTCAACGAAGGATATTCCTTCTCCCGGGAAGACCCGATCAGTCTCGGAATCCCAGTTACAAGACATTTCGACAATGGTAAAACAAGACCAGCAAAGCTTCCCAATGTGCCGACAATCCCGATAGGAGTCGCACGTATCTCTTTCTCAGGGCAACACCGGATGAGACTAGCTACGAGTAAAACCAACCCTCAAGTTTCCCCGAGGTGGCCCCGCAGGCAGCTCGGTTCAGACCAACACTTAGAGAAACACTGGCCCAGGGGGGGGGGGTTAAAATAAAGATGACCCTCGGGTTGGCCGACCCAAGGGAAGGGTAATAGGTTGTTAGGAAAATGTAAAACCAAGGTTGGGCCTTGCTGGAGGAGTTTTATTCAAAGCGAACTATCAAGGGGTTCCCATAACACCCAACCGCGTAAGGAATGCAAAATCAAGGAACATAACACCTGTATGATGGAAACTAGGGCAGCAAGAGTGGAACAAAACACCAGGCATAAGGTCGAGCCTTCCACCCTTTACCAAGTATATAGATGCATTAATTAAATTAAGATATATTGTGATATCCCAACATAACCATGTTCCAACACGGAACAAACTTCAACTTCACCTGCAACTAGCAACGCTATAGGAGGGGCTGAGCAAAAGCGGTAACATAGCCAAACAACGGTTTGCTAGGAAAGGTGGGTTAGAGGCTTGACATGGCAATGTGGAAGGCATGATATCGCAAGTGGTAGGAAGCGCGACATAGCAATAGAACAAACAACTAACAAGCAAAGATAGAAGTGATTTCGAGGGTATGGTCATCTTGCCTGAGATCCCGCAAGGAAGAAGAATGAGTCCATGAAGAAGACAAACAGACGTAGCCGGACGGATCCTCACAACTCCAGAACGAAAGCAAAGCTAACAAGAGAAGCAACCCGGAAAGAAGCAAGCAACATAGTAAACAACCATCACATAAACATGGCATGATGCACAACCAAGTATGATGCATGTCCGGTTTAATGAGGCATGGCATGGCAAAGTGCACAAGCAAAACTACAAGTTAAGTGGAGCTCAACATGTGACGAGATGCATGTTGACGAAACACCACATCAATTATTTAGTTCTCTCTCCATTATGTACCCAACAATATTAAATGTTGTTAAACATGGCAAGAGGTGAAGCATATGAAAACTACACATTTAAGCAAGTTTAAATGAGGCCGGAACAATAAGCAACAAGTCCGGGAAAATCCTCATATGCATATTATGAATTTGGTATTGTTCTGCCCTAAACCATATATTAGAATTGTTAAACATGCGAGATGAGGGCACCATGTTAAACTAGGCATTCTTCTACCCCATTTACATATAAAGTTTACTAAATTTGGAGCTACGGTTATTTAGTTATGAAATAAAGCATTTTAACATGGCATTAGAGCAAAATTAATCAAACAACATTTTAAACATGTATGCAAGTTGGATATTATGAAACTAGATGGAATTCTAGTCATTTTTCATATATAAATCATTTTAAACCGATGCACCATTTGTGAGTTATTAAATGCATGATGTAGAGGGACTTTTCTGTAAAACTGGTTTCTCTGGAATAAATAGCAAAATCGGAGAGGTAGGAAAAAAATACATCAGGACAAAACTGTTCGCGGGCCTACCAGAAACATGTGTTGGGGAGGCAGCTCACCCATGGGTTCGGCGCGTTCGGTAGAGGAGGGAGGCCGACAGGGGGCGCGCAGCTGGGCCTTGGAGCTTCTGGCGATGCTGGGCCGGGGAGGTCGCGGCCCACGGGGCTGGAGGTCGGCCTCCTCGTGCTATTGCATGAGCAGGGAGGCAGGGCGGCGATGGCAGGTGGGCGGCAGCACCGGCGCGACTCCGGCTAGCGGAGGAAGCTGGGAACGGGGCGCTGGTGGCCGGATCCGGCGGATCTCAGCCGGATCTGGCCGCGACGGCGGGGCACGACGAGCTAGGGGCGGCGCGGCGCGGGTACCTGCAGGAGAGAGAGAGAGCTTGAGATCGGAGAGAGAGAGGAAAAATGGAGGAGGACGGGGAGAGAGGAGGCAGGGTCGGCCTGGGTTGCCCGCCGGCGATGCGGCTACAAGGCGGCGGGGTCGGGCGCCCTTGCTCCGGCGAGGCCCCTGGTGGCCGGAGCACAAGGACGAGGCGGCGGGGAGGAGATCGAGCGGGGAACCAGGAGAGCGGGCGAGGGAGCCAGGGGCACACGGGGTCGGTCCTGGATGGGCTCCACGGGCTCCGCATGGGCCTGGGCGTGCCTGCGGCGGCGGGGATCGGGCAGGGGACGCGCTGGGGACGCGTGGCAGCTCCCCAGTGGCTGCGGGCGGCGGGGAGGGCGATGCAGGGTGGCGGCTGGCCTGCCTGGTGGCGACAAGTGGCGGCAGGGGAGTGCGCTGATGCTGAAAACGAGGATGGAGGTGGCTGGCGGCTGCGGGGATCCCAAGGGGAAGGCTAGAAGGTAGGTGGAGGCTAGGGGATGCCCAAATTTGGAAGGGGTGTGTTTATATAGGGAAAAGGGTTAGGGTTAGGGGGTTTGAGGCCGTTTCAGAGCCATTTGATCTCGATCGGAGGGTCCGGAGCGAAGGGGGGTTAGATAGGTGGGCTAGTGGGCTGTGCTAGAGAGGTTGGGCTGAGATGAGAGGGAAGTAAAGCAGCCCGACAACTGCTTCCGGAGACTGAAAACGTCTGACATTTGACCGACTATATTGTCGCTATTGTTATCTGTTGGGGCGTCAAATGGACTCCGAATGCGATGAAACTTGGCAGGCGGCCTACTGACAACATAACAACACCGCACGCCAACTTTCATCCCATTTCGAGAACATTTTTCATCCACTTATAAAATAATATTTCGGAGGTGCCGCGGGCGCGTGCGAGTGTGTTTGGGCTCAGACGGACAACAAAGAGAACTGGGGGAACCCGGACGGATGCAAGTTTTAAAATATGAGGATGCAATGCACATGATGACATGGCAAGATGAAACACGCAAGCGAATGACAATGCAACAACAACGAATAACTGGAAGACACCTGGCGCATCGGTCTCAGGGGGTCACATAGTAGTGTCTATCCTGTGGCTGGCAATACACGTGCACCTCGTCATGCAGCTACTGAAGCCACTGAAAGCACAATTTCTCAAAGGCCTCGGAAGTGATCTCGTGTGCTCAATGACCGGGAGGTTCTCGTGGCCTTGCATCAGAAACAAGATAGGCACCAAGACTGGCTAAAGCGTCAGATGTATGGCATCTTGGTGGACGTCAATCACATCAGAAACTTGGCCACCAAGAACTCATTTGTTGCTCATGAAGCCTGTAGGACGTCCTGGAAGAGTCTCACACTTCTCTGCTCTCAAGACGATCTTCGCAAAGATGGCTTCACTGAGGGTTTCAAATTTGACTCCACTCCTCCTCGCAATGCGAGTTGGCGTCGGCCTCCACCAATTGAAGATTTAGTGTATTCATCTTCGGCTGCAACTATTGTTGCGAGAGTCGTCGAAGAAGAAGACAATGCCACTTCACCAGCCATGGTTTCACCATGTCTCGACACTACACCAGGCCCCTCTGCACCACCGAAGCTCAACGTCGACCCTGCACCTTCATCTACTCCTGATGGGAACGAGTAGATGCTCTATGTCTTCAAACCTTTTTGGTCCTTACTGACAAAAGGGGGAGAAGCATATGAGTTGATAGTCTTCAAGAGGGTCCATATGGGTGGTTGCTATTTTTTTGCTAAGTGGTTACAACTCTCGTTTTCGATACATTTGGTTCTTTGGGTTGTAACACTTAAAACTTGATGGCCGTCTGCCACTTTGTGATGCGATGACAAATTCCGCATGAAGTCATTCCATAGACGTCCATTTCTTATTATGCATGTCATTATCTTCGTTATATCTTTATTTACATAATGAATTGTCTTCATAAAGTGAAGAGGATCTCCACAAATAAAACCTGCCATGTACATTTGCATTCAAGACCAAACTACTTATATGCACATCTTCAGGGGGAGCCTTTTTGCTACTTATGAAGACAATGCCTTTACCCCTACAATTTCACATACTTTTATCCCCGTTGAAAACTTCAACCAGTTTGTCATCAATCACCAAAAAGGGGGAGATTGTAAGTGCATCTAGTGCCACCCCTAGTTGGTTTTGGAGTATTGACGACAAACTTGGTTGAGGGACTAATGTGTTTGTGAGAATTGCAGGATAGCACAAGTAGTAGTCCCTCATTGATTCGGTTTACCTACCAGAGATGACCCCTAAAAATGTGTGAAGACATTGAAGACAATGGTGGTCTGTGAAGCGATTCACATTGAAGACTATGACATGAGAAGACATCGTATGAAGACTATGGAGTGTGAAGACATACTTGTTTCGTAGTTTCCTTTTCTTCTTTGTTGAGTCATAGGAACCACCATACTGTTAAGTGGGGTCCAAGTGAACAAAGTCAGAGTGACTGAAGTGATGCTCAACCAAATCCTAAGTCTTCGAGCGAAGACAATGAGAGCAAATCTTATCCAGAGTTAGATAAGTCAGCTTTACTTGTAGCCCAAGTCAGGCTGCCGCGTGTGTTTGAAATCTGACCGTTGGACATGTGTCAGTTCCTTAGTGACCCAAGGTCATTTCGGACAAATCAGGTCGGGTTGCCTCCTGGCTATAAATAGCCCAACCCCTACACCATAAATTGATGGCTGCTCAGAGTTAGTGCACGGCTTTTGTCGTTTGAGAGCAACCCACCACCAAAGCCTTTGAGAGAGAAATCCTTGCGAGGACAAAGCCCTAAACACCCAGAGCCAAAGAGTGCTAGGCATCACTGAGGTCTTTCTGTCTGCGTGATCTAAAGACTTGTTACACTTGAGGACTGTGAATCCTCCAACTGGTTAGGCGTTGTGTTCTGAGCATCCAAGAGTCATTGTGGATCGTCGGTGAACGAAGTCTGTGAAGGTTTGGAAGTCTACCTTGAAGACTTACCAGAGTGATTGGGCGAGGACCGTGTGTACTTAGCTCAAGGGGAATAAGGTGAAGACGCGGTCTTCTGAGTGGAATCTCAGCCTCCCTAACCAGATGTACAGTTGTCACAGCAACTGGAACTAGTCCAACAAATACTTGTCCTCACCAAGCAACCGGTTCTATCCTTTACCTCTGTTTACTTACAGTTTGTCTTCTAAAGTCATTGCCTGCTTGCATGATCTGACTGACTTCATTGTGTGAAGACTGTTGTTGTTTGGCTTCATACTATCTTCCATCCTGATCCTTACTACCTAGTTGCTGATAGTCTTCATTCTCTCACTTCATTGCTTACCTGACCACGGCTTGTCTAGTGTAGTCTACCTTCTGCTGCATATCAATAGGTTCATTTCTACTGTTTGTCTTCAAAGCCCCCGTGTTTTGAAGTCTTTCATAAAAATCGCCTATTCACCCCCCTCTAGTAGATAACTAGCATGTTCAGTGAGCATCATGCATCATGTTAAATTCAAGAAAATTTGAATTGAGGAATATTTGGAAGCCTCAGTAATTTGAATAAAAGGGCAAAGAACCCTGAAAATGCATTCAAAATTTTCTAGATGTTCTTTTTAATATTCTGGGAATTTTGGCAATTGTTGTAAGCCCAACTAAAATTTTGGAACCTTTTTAAGGATTATTTTGGGATTTGAATTTAAATCACTATTGTATTTGTATTTGGAGTTCTATTCATGTACATATAGAATATATTTCCCAAAGCACTGTGTGCATTTGGAAATGTCCAATGAGCAACATAAAAATATTAAGAGGAAGTTTTCACACTGGTTTCAAATCATTTTGATTTTGAAACAATGGCAAAATAATTAAACTTGAAACAGAAAAACATAAATAGAAAAGAGATAGAGAGCCTTACCTGCGGCCGCTACTATAGCAAAGGCTCAGCCCACCATAGTTTCCACGTGTTGTCTTCCTCCTTGGACAGAAGGACGCGCACATGCTCGCCGCGCGCAGCCACATGCCTTTCCGCCTCCTCTCTACCTGCTTGTCGGCCTCCCCTGAAGACACCACGTGACTTGAGAGTCGTTTGAATCATGCTCTCCGCTGTCTCTGGCTTCGCCGGCGACGAGCAACGGGTAAACTCTGGCTAGTTTGACCCTGGTTGACTCAGGTTTGACCTCCCGTTGGTCACTGACATGTGGGGCCAACCCCCGACTAATCCTTGAATTAGTATTTAATTAGTGCTAATTAACACCGTTAGTTAGGTTAATCACTGACATGCGGCTCCCATCGATCAGGTTTGACCTGGACCGCCCCTGTTGACTGCTAACGTCGCCTTGACGTAGAGCTGATGCAGTAATTCATTTTCTGGATTTAGTTTTTCTTAAAATAACCAGGAAATTCCAAGAAATGCTATAAACTTCAAAAAATCATAGAAATTCACCGTAACTCCAAATAAAATAATTTATATATGAAAAATTATTAGAAAATATGAAGAATCTATTTATGGCGTTTTCATGCATGTTAGAACAACTTTTGTCCTTTATTTAGGACAAATCAATTAAATGGCATTTAAGTAATCACATGTGGAGCTTGAATTTGAATCTTCGGTTGCTAGTTGCATTAGCCCAAACCATAGCATAATGCCATGACATGATCGTGCTTCCCGGACCAACGCTATTGATAACTATCTGCAACACTTGTTCACACGAAGCGCTGCTGGTAAGCCAGCGCTACTGCTAGGTGCTTTCCAGTGCTAGTGCTAATGTTCCTGCTTTCGCCAACTCGCACCCATCTACGTATTTTTTCTGTATTTATACATGCTCTATATAATAGTTTCATCAGATCATACTAAACATACACTATTCTCATCATATCATAGACATACAGTAGTCTCATCATACCATCATCATAATCATTCAACACAAATATCATCACATCTCGAAAATAGTGATACACAAGTGCAATCATGTCATGTCTCGAATAAGTGCAACTGCATGGTCATGGCACACACACAAGTTTCATCATCTCTATTTAAACCATGATGTAGAAGAGAAGAGAGATCAGCATGAGCAAGAGTGCGACTATGTAGTACCGGTGGTCCCGCCCCTGCTCATGCTGGAGTGTCCACCTCAAGTAACTACTTTCCGCTTCGGCTCTGCTGTCGAACCCACTGTGGCTAGCACCCGGGTACCTGTGCACCTGGGCTTGAGTGGCTGGCCAGTGGTCGTAGACTCCTGGAACCCTCCCAATGTACACGACGTATTAGCCCTTCGCCATCTCTGATCTACGTACCTGCATCATGAGTTGATGAATTGAATGATAATATGCAACATAATGTACTTAAGAAAACAAAGAGGCATAATTAGCAAAATACAAGCAACCAATAGTAAACATAAATGGCGAAGTTCCTCATACCCAAACTAATTAACTAGAGTGATATACGCTAGTTCAGGACCACGTTTTAGTTACATCACATAGTTTTGCCGTGCATAAATTCAAAGTTTTGCCATAGAAAGACATTAGTGACACATTGTCATCAACAATCAGTCCTCCATGTCGTCGGTCCAATCTTCATAGTCAGGGAGGAAGCACCCGAGCTTCTTGAAAGGCTTCAGGTCCAGACGCTGAGCGAGTAGCAGTGCTCGGACATCTTCCCGCGTGATTGGCCCATGGTAGAACATCCCTGTTGGTTCGAGGACCTGCTTCATGATCACTTGGGAAAGTTCACACTGTATGTGATAAAATTTAGCTCTGATTCGATGATCTGGTGTCTTCCCTATGCTTGTGGCCCACCTGACAATCTCTGCATCGTTGGTAGTAGGTGACATGCGAAGGTGTTGATTATCCCTTCTATACTCGAGCAGGTGATGCATGAGGTAGAATCCATCAGCCATACTAGTGTGCGGTTGCTGGATGCAGCGGAAGTCGGTCTTATGACCGAAAGCCAACCTGCGACCCCTGTACTCTTTCACCTTGATATATCCACCAGACAGGCTGGAATTTAACAGGGCACTATTGAGAACACTCTTTATGTGCTTGTAATCCTTTTTCCTGAGTGTAACGCCATCGATGCGGCTATATCTCCCACGTGTCGAAGCACGACTTAGAGGCATAACCGCATTGAAAGCAATGTCTCAAGTGAGGTAATCTTCACACAACCCATGTAATACATAAGGGAAAAGATACATAGTTGGCTTACAATCGCCACTTCACACAATTACATGAATAAAGCATTACATCAACCAGATACAATCAAGGTCTGACTACGGAACCAAAATAAAAGAAGACTACCCCAAATGCTACATAGATCCCCGATCGTCCCAACTGGGCTCCACTACTGATCGACTGAAACGAAACAACACAAAGGACAAGATCTTCATCGAGCTCCTCCTGAGCTCAGTTGCGTCACCTGCACGGTATCATCAGCACCTGCAAACTGGTTTTGGAAGTATCTGTGAGTCACGGGGACTCAACAATCTCACACCCTCGCGATCAAGACTATTTAAGCTTATAGGAAGGGTAAAAGGTATGAGGTGGAGTTGCAGCAAGCGACTAGCACATATGGTGGCTAACATACGCAAATGAGAGCGAGAAGAGAAGGCAAAAGCACGGTCAAACAACTATGATCAAGAAGTGATCCTAAAACAACCTATGTCAAACATAACTCCAACACCGTGTTCACTTCCCGGACTCCGCCGAGAAGAGACCATCACGGTTACACACGCGGTTGATGCATTTTAATTAAGTTAAGTGTTCAGGTTTTCTACAACCGAACATTAACAAATTCCCATCTGCCCATAACCGCGGGCACGACTTTCGAAAGTTCAAATCCCTGCAGGGGTGTCCCAACTTAGCCCATCACAAGCTCTCACGGTCAACGAAGGATATTCCTTCTTCCAAGACAAACCGACCAGACTCGACATCCCGGTTACAAGACATCCCCGACAATGGTAAAACAAGACCAGCAAAGCCAGCCAAATGTGCCAACAAATCCCGATAGGAGCTGCACATATCTCGTTCTCAGGGCACACCGGATGAGCCAGACGTCGGGTGGGCCAGCCCAGAGTTGCCCCTGGTAGCTCCGGACATCGCTCAGTTTGGACCAACACTTAGACAAGCACTGGCCCGGGGGGGGGGTTAAAATAAAGATGACCCTTGGGCTGGCCTAACCCAAGGGAAAAGAGGCTAGGTGGCGAATGGTAAAACCAATGTTGGGCCTTGCTGGAGGAGTTTTATTCAAGGCGAACTGTCAAGGGGTTCCCATTATAACCCAAACGTGTAAGGAACGCAAAATCCGGGAACATAACACAGATATGACAGAAACTAAGGCGGCAAGAGTGGAACAAAACACCAGGCATAAGGCCGAGCCTTCCACCCTTTACCAAGTATATAGATGCATTAATTAAATAAGAGATATTGTGATATCCCAACAAAATATCCATGTTCCAAACATGGAACAAGCTCCAATCTTCACCTGCAACTAACAATGCTATAAGAGGGGCTGAGCAAAGCGGTAACATAGCCAAACAACAGTTTGCTAGGACAAGGTGGGTTAGAGGCTTGGCTTAACAATATGGGAGGCATGATAAGAAAGTGGTAGGTATCGCAGCATAGGCATAGCAAAAGAGCGAGCATCTAGCAAGCAAAGATAGAAGTGATTTCGAGGGTATGGTCATCTTGCCTGCAAAGTTCTCCAAGAAGACGAAAGCTTGAACCTCGAACATGAACTCGTCTCCCGGCTCTACCCAAGCAAGAACAACAAGCAAAAGGAACACAATCAACCACGTGCAATGCTCAAACAACATGATGCAAACATGGCATGATATGCGGGATGCGATAGGTGATGCATATGCATGATTTCGAAAGGAATGATTGAACCTGGACTCAACTTGGAAATCCAAGAGTGCCACTGGAAATAGGAGTTGATTTCGGTCGGAATCAATATAAAGATCACCGGAGTCGGATGCACGGTTTGGAAATGACAAGCAAAACAAATATGGCACCGGTCTGCGATTAACAACAAGTAGCCGTCTAAATGCATCAAGATAAATATGCTACAACATTCAAACATAGCAAAAAATACATTGCAGGGATCCACTCATGAAGCTTAACAAAAGATGAACACTGAGCTACGGCTAATTCACGCAATAGCAAGCTCAAACAAGCATGGCGAAAGAGCAAATGATAACAGGTTACAGACTTAGAGAAATAACAAGTCAGGAATTTATCATCAGGATGCAATGTTTAGAGCAAGATAAATACATGCTACAAGAACATATCATGGCAAATCAAGGCATGACATGAAGCTACTCAAAGCATATAACAAAAGTCCCGTAGTGACCATGAGCCAAAAGGGATCAGAAAATACAATTGCAAGCATGTGAACATAGCAAAAACACAAATAGATTCAGACTTAGTGAAAAACTGGAACATGGCAAAACAGATATCAAGTAAGCATGTTTACGAGCTCAATGCACGCACTACGAGGCAAGACATGACAAACTAAGCATAGACCCAGCATGTAGACATGGCATAGAAGCTAGACATGGCAAGAACAACAACATAGCATGCACGGATCAACTACAACAAGCTCGGCAAAATTGCTAAACATGTTAACAATCTGCCAGGAACATTTTATAGCAAAAGTAGAGCTCGATTGACTCAGGCTAGGGTGCTCCAAAAATGCAAACAAAGACATGGATGGATAGAGCACCACAATATTTACAAAACATCCTTACTGATCATGCTCAAAAGAGGCAGGGATCACTAGGTATCAAGATGAACTTATGGCATAAAAATAAGGACAGGGCAGAGACTTAGAATATTTGTAAGTCCCTGAAATCAGCAACATTAAGTAAGCTACTTTGCATGCTTGTGCTAGTCACCACAGAGATCACAAAAATACATGGCATACACCCCTGTAAAGATGGCATGGCATACTTCAATACACATGTAGAGCTCAGGATCATATCATGCACACATTGAGCATGGCAAAAATGACAAAAGTGCAAATGCTGATAACACATCTGAAACTAACATCACATAGCCCTCTTCCAACAACATTTCGGGCATCAAGATGAGCTCAAATGAAAATGATGCAATGAGATGAAATGGAGTACTCATCGAGACGAACATTTCGATATGCTATACGCATGAATTGAAGTCACGATGACAGGGTTATGATGCGTCAAAGTATGCAAAATAATTAGGGTTTCGGGCGAAAAAGTCAACCGAGGGGATGGATCTGGATTTGGATCTCGCCGGAACTGTAGCAGGCGCGGATTTTGAGGATCCCCGGCGAGAGGTCGCTGCTCCGGCGAGGGAAGGCGAGGAGGAGGCCGGTGGAGCTCGGAGAGGCCGCCGGCGAGCTTAGTGGGCGGCGGATCCGACGGAGCACATCGGGCGGCACGGTTGGGCAGGCGCCGGCGATGGCGAAGCACGACAGAGGAGGCGCCGGCGATGGTGAAGCGCGGCAGAGGAGGCGCCAGCCGGGCGGCGCACGGGCGCCGGCGACGGAGATGGCATGGTGGAAGCGGTCGCCGCCGGCGATGGTCGGAGGCGGCGGGGCAGGCGCGCGGGGCGCTCGGGCCGGGCGGGCCGGCCTTGGGCCCGCAGGGCCGCGGCGGTGTAGGCGAGGAGAGAGAAGGCGGCGGGGACAGGTGGCAAAGTGGGTTTGGTCCGGCGCGGAGGCGCGGACATGTCCGGGCGCGGAGATGATTGTCCGATGGCGCGAGGTAGAGGAAGGCTAGGGTAAGACCCCGAATTTCGGAGGGGATCACATATTTATAGGTAGAGGGAGCTAGGAGAGTCCAAATGAGGTGCGGTTTTCGGCCATGCGATCATGATCAAACGGCCTAGGTGATGGAGGAGGTTTAGGTGGGTTTTGGGCCACTTTGAAGGGGTGTTGGGCTGCAGCACACACGAGGCCTTTTTGGTCCCTCGGTTAACCGTTGGAGTATCAAACGAAGTCCAAATGGCACGAAACTTGACAGGCGGTCTGCCGGTAGCAAACCAAGGCCGCGTGACAAGTCTCGGTCCAATCCGAAAACGTTTAACACCCGCACACGAGAAGAGGTAGAAAGGGACACCGGAGGACATAGGAGCGCCGGATTGCAAAACGGACAACGGGGAAAATGCTCGGATGCATGAGACAAACATGTATGCAAATGCGATGCACATGATGACATGATATGAGATGCATGACACGCAAGCAAATGACAAGGCAACTACAGCGAATAACTGGAAGACACCTGGCACATCGGTCTCGGGGTGTTACACTGAGGTTCTTCGATGAGTCCAGGTACATAACATGGGAGTATTCCGGGTATAGAATGATGAGGA
>NC_041384.1:268161187-268204116 GCF_002162155.2 Triticum dicoccoides
CCTCCATGCTTGCAAAGGAATGATTAACACTTATGAAAGGATATGTGCGGATGACTTACGTGGGATGATAAGCCACGAGAATCGCTTCCTTGTCCTTATTAGCAATCATGAAGTCACCGAGGCACTTGCTCGCATAGTCACGGTGCGCTTTGCAAACTGCCAAGGAACTCTCGTGCATATAGAATGGGTCCACGACACAGATATATTGTATGTTCTCGATCCTGATGAAGTAGTTCAGATACAGCGCATACATGCGGATGAACTGGAAATCCAGCTTGGTCATGTGGAACATGTCATAGATGTAGTCAAATCGCAGGATGAACTTATTCGCGGGCCATCTCTCGACGTACAACTTCCCATGCGGCACCTAAGCCGTGTAAAGCGGGTATCCTGGTTTTTCCGCGATCAGAAGGCTTTTCTCTCTGGCCACCACATCTTCATGTAGTCTCCTTAGATCATTGTTCACTAGGTGCTCTAGCACTTTGACAGGTAGGATCGGCTCACCGGCGACATGGAAGCGCTTCACACCTTGGACAGGTATTCTGTCTACCACCCGGGGCTTCAAAGGCGGCTGGCTGCTTGAAGTAGCTCTGGCGCCTTTAGGGCCTTTCCTATCCGGTCTCCTCCTTTGCTTCTTGGTTGGTGGCGGTAGTGAGCCCACCATACCTTCCCTAACCACCACCCCCAGTGTCGTCAGGCTAATCAGTGGACGGGCCTCAAGGGATTACTGGGTACAGGAGGCATCTGGAGGCATATCCTGCAACGATCACTTGAAGAGAGACTTTTTGCATTCCGCCTTAGGACGTTCTGGCTCCGGCAAATCAGGCATCATCAAGTCATCATCTCCACGCTCATAGCCCGAGTCTTCGTCGTCCTGAGCCATCAATCCTCCATCATCATACATCAATCCTCCATCATCATAGGCTGTATTCAAATACTTGTCTGGGTCATCATCATCATCCTCCATGTCATCATCAACATTTGCTTCTTTAACAACGGGGGCGACATCATCTGCCACTAATGGAGGCTCCCCCTTGCGTCGTCTGCTATCACCCGCCACGACAGGTACATGTAATTTGGTAGGTGGGGTGGTGTTCATACCTTCTTGAGAAGGTGGCGTTGGCGTGATACTGGGCGCCTCGAGACGAAGAAGAGACTTTGGCCAAGGCAAGAACCAGCTCTTGCATGCGCCAATCATCTCAGGGGTCTCATCGTCATCGACTGGTACTGGAGGAGGCAAATCCTCGAAGCCCGCTAAGACACTGGCCACGTTAACCTTGAAGATGCCATCGGGCATCTATCGGCTATGGAACATGCGGTCCTTCGGCTTCACGATCGTTGCCTTTCCCATGGCCACCTTCTGGCCCTTGATGTCGTAGAGTAGGGTGCACGGGGTGTCGTCGGCCTACGAAGGAGACATGTCTGCGACGTCAAACATCCGAAAGGCAACTGAAATGGAAGACTATAGACATGCTGGTGAAAAGGGTATGGCGGGTAATTACCGTGAGGGTGTCGAGCTCAGCCAGCGATTAAGGCCCACCGAGCATGCAAGAGACGGAGGTCGGGCTGCTATGAACAGGAGCGGGACCTTTTGAGGTTTCTTTAGAAGGTTCTAGTGTTGCGGTGTTCGCCGAATTGCTCCCGACAAAGCTGGGAAGGGGAAAGTCCTTCAGCCGTGCATTTGGATTGTTCTTCGTGAAATCAAAAAGTGCCGGAATCAAGCCGACCACCGCATCAGTGACCGCTGAATTGACGGCCCCGAGAAACTCTGCTTTGGTCTCAGCTTTGGTCTTATTGACCGCAATCGCAACCTTCTCGTCGATGCTCTGCTGAGTGACGACCGACCGTCTGTTCCTTCTTTCCTATGGCTCCTCGTGGTAGCATGTCTTCCACTAGGAGCCATCTCCGATGCCGTGCAGACGTCCATAGGATGGCGGCTTGTCCATCGTGACCTTTTTCAGTATGTTTAGGGCCCGGTTGAATGGGGTGTCCAACATGGGCCTCGCCGACGACTGCGACGACTCATCACTTTCGGCTGCCTTTTGGTGCTGTTCTTTCTGCAAAAGGAACGTGGATGGTTTACTAGTGTGACAAAACTTGTAGTCAAATTGATTGGAAGCTAATACGATAATGTGGTAATATAACAACTACTAGAAGTCCCATGAACTCCCTTGTGTTCAGGTCCGTGTAAAAGATCTTTTTGAGTTTGTCCCACTTGTACCGGGCTGTAACGCCCATGATGCGGCTATATCTCCCACGTGTCGAGGCACGACTTAGAGGCATAACCGCATTGTTGTTTTGTCGCAAGAAGGGTCATCTTCACACAATCCCATGTAATGAACAAGAAAGGGATAAAGAGAGTTTGCTTACAATCGCCACTCCACACAAATAACAAGTTAAACATACATCATCCAGAGTACAATCAAGGTCCGACCACGGAACCAAAATAAAAGAAGACAACCCCAAATGCTAGATGCCCAATCATCCCAACTAGGCACCACTAATGATCAACCGGAAATGAAACATAGAAATAGCCAAGGTCTTCGTCGAACTCCCACTTGAGTTTGGTAACATCACCTGTACTGGTATCATCGGCACTTGCAACTGTTTTGGAAGTATCTATGAGTCACAAGGACTCAACAATCTCAAAACCCGTGAGATCAAGACTATTTAAGCTTATGAGTAGGATGTGGTAATGAGGTGGAGTTGCACCAAGCTCTAAGCAAATATGGTGGCTAACATACGCAAATAAGAGTAAGATGAGAAGCTACGCGACCAGGAATATCGCAGGGCTAATCTTTCGGCATGAGAAATTAAGTGTTCTGCTCTTGTACGGCTGACTATGATATCATGGCCGAGAATTTATTTGTTTTGCCCGCAAAAAAGTGCAAGTTTCGGAAATCAATGTCTCCAACTCGAAACTTAGATTGTCCATTCAATTCAAATATGGATCATTGAGCTAGTGCAAGCAAATACCATCATATGGTCCAATTCAAATGAAATTCCAAATGTGTTTATCCTAAATATTATGACAAAAACAAAAATGTGTATGTGTATGAATAAAGTGGATGATTATAAAGTTTGAACATGCCCGTATGTGTATATCTCTAGGTTCGATATATGAATTTGAAATCACGAAATTCGGGCTTAAAAATGTAACTCCGCTTAAATGAATTACAAAAGCTAATGATGGAGTCGAATTCCAAAATTCCAATCTTAGGTTTGTAATTCTGGTATTTCAAATTATATCACGCATGTTCAAAAGTGTTGTTATCTCATAGTCCAAACTGTGAAACAAATTGATCGACCATGAGTGCACACACTATTGACCATATATATCTCAATTACGCTAAAGTCTCTCAAATATAGACACCTCACTCTCAATCTGAAGCCACCCACCCTATCCCCCCCCACACACAAGTCGTTCTCTCCCCGGGACACGAACACACGAGCACATTAACACCCCCCTCTCTTCTAAATTCCGGACCCCAATATAGGTCTCTATCACTTTGTCTCTCGGGCATGCACACATCTCTTCCCCCACTCTCTAGGTCTCCCGGTATCTCTCTTTCCCAAGCACACGTACTATATAGAGTGTATCTTTCCCGTACACACAAAACATCGCCCCCAAACTACTATCTCCATAGTTATCTGGTTCTCGCACACTCACCTCACTCACCACCCCCATTGCAAACAAGCACACTTTGTCTCCTTGTTTACCACTCTTCTCTTTCCATCTCTCCCACATGTGGGCCCACCAAAGCTCCTTCCCCATATACATATATGTCGTGACTCTTTCCATAGCTTCCTAGCGTATCATCGTTCTCAATCTTACACGTTGTTCTCTACACCATCTATTCTAGATCTCTCATGAAGTCCCTATCACACACACGATGACTTGCTTCCCTTGCGTCTCTGTACATAGGCCACTTTCGAACAACATCAACATTGTCTCCCTATCTATACGCCACTTCCGCACACAAATGACCCCTCTCTCTCCCCCTCTCCCCCTCGCCAATTCTCTCTCTCTCGCTCTCACACCCCTCTCTCCCACACACTCGATGTCTCTTCCAAATAGTCTGCTCCCCGCCCGCACCCATGTTATCCCGCTACTACACATGCCTTTCTCTCTCTTTGACACACATGTCACACCATACCCCCTTCCCTATACTAGGTTTACATCATTAGTGGTCTCTCTTATCCACGTACATACACTCCCTCTCTCTCACACACACGCGCACAAACACACATAGACACACACACAAACACCCATCTATCTGGATCCTTTTTTAAGACACACACCGTTGCATATTCTCTCCAGCCCTAGGTATGTATATATTCCCCCCTCTCTCTAGCTCAGATTCACACCAAAATTCTCCATGTGTATATCACACACTCACTCTCTAATTATGTCTATGTGTCTCCATGCTACACAACACAAAGCCCCATGACATGTCTCTCTCTATCCTCCACACACAGAGACACAAAGAATCTCTTATCACTGCCTCAGTCTTTACACATATCACACACACACACGTTGTCTCTCTCTCGCACACACGCTCAACAAAGGTTTTCCCATGAATAACTTACCGTCTGTTCATCAACAGTCGTGGCAGTACGGCGAACACGAGACGTGAAAAAGAATAAGTCTACACGTGCGTAGACCACCTAGTATGACTACTTGGACTATAGAAAGCCGAAAGCGCGCTGCCGTCACCCCCTCCTTATCTGCGACCAGAAAACCTTTGTTTTACACAGTGGAGAAGTCATTGTGCTAAGATCCCACATGCTCAGTCGTTGAATAGAATGTAGATCCAAGTTTATGGAAACAAGAATCGATAATATGTTTGTATCTCCGTACTTATATCTCTTCTCTTAAAAAACCGAGTTGGTGATGATGGTATGCCTGCCATCTTGAAATATAGACCGTCTGATCTATATCTGATAGATAGAAATTAAACTAAAAGATACTCGCATCTCTCTCCACATTTGCAGACAAGGCCATCCCTCGTTCATCCTTCTGTCCCACAACCTCGTTGTTGAGCAATTAAAAAGGGAAGCCTCTGGAACAAACTGGCATGGTGGTCGCTGCCAGCGTCGTCCATACCGATGCCTCCACTCAGTCCGACCACCAATCACCTCCACGCCCCACTCCTCCTCACCTTATCTCTCCTCTTTCTCGAGATATGATTAGTTTTTACACATGGGATTACTCCCGCATAGGTCAATGATAACAGGTGTTTTATAAAAAATGCATCTTGATGTTCCGTGCAATGCATGGACATCTTGCTACTACTCCTTCAGTAGACTTAGTTGGTGATGATGGTGTGTCTGCCATTCGTCATTTCTGACCATTAGATCTCCATCTAATGACTGTGAGGTAAGTTGTTGCCTTCTCTTAACAACATCCCACTTCTCTATCAATTTGCAGAAAAAACCCTTAATTAGTATCTTAAAACCAACCACATCCCTCCTCACCTCACCAAAAACAGCCCAAGGAATACATTCTGATTGAAACATAATATATCTCTAGTGATATATGTATATCGAAATTAGAGTGTTTTCTATCAAGTTTGTGAATAAGTATTATTCTAATTATGATCCGTGGCAACGCACGTGAACATTCCTAGTATTTCCAACCATGCACAAAAATGCTAGTATTTCCATAGTTTTGAGTGTTCCATCAAGATATTAGTCACTCATGGTTGATATTTAGTTTGAATTACATACACATAGGCACTATGTAACTAGTTGTGATTATTGGCTTCCAAATCTAAACTTTCACTCTTACTTATAGTATGTAGTGTATTTAACAAAAAGCTCCCACTTTCAACCAGCCCTAGAAAGAAACTATTGTACGAAAAATAGCAAAAACATACCCAAAATTCCTTAATCTGCACCAAAAAACTACTACCTAGTGCCGATTAAGCTCGTTTAAACCCGTTTATGACAGGGTTTGCCCACACGTTTGTGCTGATGAGGCAGTTTAAACCAACACATTTTGTTTGACTGTTGACAGGAGGGACCCACATCTAACCTTCTATCATGTTCTTCTTCCTCCAATCAATATTTTTCCTGAACATTACTTCAAACAGTGCCGATGCGTCTTCGTCGCTGGTGCCGATGATGAGCGAGCAGGCCGCCGCTCCACCGGACGGGTCGGACGCTGCTCTGGCCTCCGCATGGGTTGGATGGGCGGCCCGAGCGTGACTCACACGTGAGCAAGCCGCCGCACTGGCTTTCACTCAAGCCAGGTGATTGGCCTTAGCGTGGCGCCCGCAAGCAAGCCACCGCACCGCCGTGCCAACCTAGCTAATGAACCTTGCAGACAAGAAGTTGGATGCATCTAGCAGGGTGTGTGCTATCTTGGCTAGGCAGAGGCCGCGAGCGCCGGACGGAGCTAGCGGTCGGGCTGCCGCAAGATGGGCTCCGCACCACCGGTGGTTTTGACCTCGCCTTCTGCCGAGGGCGGTAGCTGCGTCCTATGGCCGAGGATAACTTGGTGGACGGGCCGGAGGTAAGAGGTCACTCGGGGATTTTTGTCCAGACTGACATGTAGGTCCCACAAGTCATAACGTCAAACTTGCCGGTCGAATAGAAGGCGTTGACTTAAGGGGTGACATGGGTTGAAACTTTCCTATAACGACACTTTGTAGAGTAGTCATTTCTTGGTAGGGCTGGTTGGTAAGTGGTAGTTGCTTCTTGGCATTATTAGTGGTTTCTTGTAAGGAACAATATACTAGTGACAAAAGGCTATTGTAGGTTGCGTTGTACTCCAACGAGTACTATTAGTGGTCGCGGGATTGTATAGCTCGTTTTGTGGGTTCAATCTTGGCTGAACACACGGCGGCCTTATTTTGAAATAGTAACCTTGCTACGAGCCAATATTGTACACTGGTAGTTTTGACTTTTGAAGTCAAACCGATGTGTCGCACCACAATCTGGGTGCACTGGATAGCCCAGCCACATGAACGGGTTTTCCATCCCATCATCTCGTGGCTCGTGTACTAGAGTAGTACTCCTATATATCAATTCACACCATGCAAACTTTCTTGCCTGCGTGCTCGCCCTAGCCACACCTCGCTTGCAGCCTCCTCATCAGCTACTATATTTAAACTAGCACCTCACAATTAAGCACGAGGAGCCGAAAAATCCTTGCACGACATTAGGAACTGTGCAATATGGCTCTATACGTAAAGTTCTAGTACTCTACTACTTTGTAGCTTGTGACGTTGCACGCATGGACTTCACTCCATTATCGGCTCTATAAATGAAATTGCTCTTGATGTCATTTTTTGTTTTGAAATGGAGGCAAAATCTTTGCCTCATCTCATTCCTAAAGAAGGAACTAACGAAGTTCGACGAGATCCATTACACCTCCACAAATGGAAGCAAAAAGCCTAGTCTTGCTGTATCAAAGAACCCAAATGTTCTGCCCCCGCAGTAACCATCGCTGGTAAACAGGATGCTAGTGTGTGCGTGAGAGGAGCGGCTGAGTAGGCCAGCTACACCCTTGAATAGAGCACAGAAAGTACGCACTACATAGGTGTACTTTCCCTACATTGATAGTACAACGATGGTTCTAGAGAACAGTAGTACCATCGACTTGCAACTGTACTCCTTGGCCTTGAGATTCAAGAGTTCAAAACTGGTGCACTATAGAAGTATAGTACATCACACTACTAGTTGAGAAAGTAGTAGTACTACTACTACAGTACGAGTACGTAGTAAATAATAGCCTCACCATTGCGGGGCACGACACACTACCGCTATACGTGCCCGCATAATTTCCTTAGCGAAGGGACGAGGCCCTACAGTTACGCTCTTATCTCCTCCTCGCCAGTTCCCCTCCCCCTAAGAGACCAAGGAAGTTCGTCACTGGTCCCATGGATTCGCCAGGCGGTTCTCCTCCTCGTCGGGGCTCGGAGACCTTGGAAGATAATCCTCAGGGAGAAATCGCACGCCACTCCAACATCCACACCGCCGCAAGACTCAGTTCTTCCTGTGCCAACTTTTTTAAGATGGTGCTTAACAGGCTTGGGAAAAGGCCATGCTTGTTGGTCTTACATGCGTCCTCGAGGAGAAGGTTATTCTATGGGACAATCCATCGAACATTCCATCGCTTCCTGGCCATGGTTGCATGTTGACTCCGTTAGAGTTGCCGACGTTGAGAGGTAGTTATATTTTGTCCGATGAGCAGGTCAGACATGGAGTTTGATCATGTAGTGCATATTCTAAATATAGTACTTAGTTATCCCATCCCGTAATTTCTTCGCTGCCCACTGTCTTATATGTAGGTATGGGATGGTGTCAACGAAGATTGGCTTGCATACCACCATCATTTTGCACAACATCCACAACAGTGCGGCCTTTCCCGTAGACCCCTTCTCCACCAATTTGATCGACCTTCCAGACTAGCAGGGCTTGAATACGTATGATGATGCCTACATGAGATTGAAGAAGATAGCAATTGCGGACCAGCCAACAAAGCGACGTGGCTACAACGGTTACTATCTCATCACGGTGTTCGACATAAGGCTTGCCATCAATACAAGAGGCAGTAATGGTAGAGGCTGGCACATGTTGGCCGCGGCAGATTTGTACCCCTACACATTCAAATATGCCGTGCGCCATGTAGGCCGCATCTTCATAGTGACAAGCTAGGGGACTTGTTTCATCTGGTTGCCATCCTACAGAAGGAGATTACAAACGGAATGCACAAACCATCATTTTCATCCCTAACGGTACTCCATTATTTTGCAGGGACCAGTCATCCTCTGATCAAAATAAGATCATCGATCCTGGATGTGCATTTGCATCCGCGATTCGATCTAACATGGAACCTTGTAGCTGACTTTGGCATATTGGGATCAACTATCTTAATAGTCGTTACCCATGGTACCACTGATGTGCAACATGGTCACACAATCTACCATCATTGGACCATCACCATCTACCCAGATATTCCATTTTCTCATTGTTGTGTGTTAGAGTAGTAGTACTTGTTAGTTATTTTCTTTTCTTGACTGGGACATGTTTAATATACTAGTAGTACAATTTAGTATTATATTTTTTTAAACCTCTCTCCTTCTATTTCATTGTTGACCTACATAATAGTACTAGTACTTTCTACCTTGGAGGAGGCGTATAGCTAGCTAGGCCCTTGAAGACATGAACCCAGTAGCTCCCACCATTTTTGTTTTCCATATCTTACTATCTCATCCATGTAGCCACGAGTAGCTATATATAATAGGGCGGTTATTTTACTTCCTCTATACCGGAGTAGTACTATTTGCTGCACAGTATTACTGACCGCCATATTAGAGCACAACATTATTATGCATGGACCTTGACCATGTACATCACCATGTGTCCATATCTGAGATGGCGCGTGTACCAGATAAATGGCACTGAGTTCGACCCCCGTGGTGTTATGTGGGTGCCGAGGATAACTCTTGGAGAGTACTCACTTTTCATTGTGGATAGGTACCCCATTGTGAAGCGGAAGCCACCTTCCGTGCACGACACCGAAGGCCTGCCGTTCATGAAGCATGGTTGTGTCTTCAGTGCGCATGGCCGGATGAACGACATGCTGGAACACGCTATCCCTGATATATGCCGCTTCAGCTTGGATGAGTCTCCATCATGTGGAGCCGGACTAGAAAGCTGCGACAATGATTCCTGTTGCCTACCGCTATGGATCGTGCCATCCATGAAGAACAACTGGGACTGGAACCTAGAGGAGGACATGGAGCCCATCTATAACGTGTAAGTGGTGTATGGTAAATTGTGAATGGTAGTGCTGTGAATATATGTAGGCTAGTCGTGCACAAATTTATCACATGAAGTGGAGATGAACCTGTGTGGCATACTGGCATTTGTCCTTTAGAATTTATTACTAGTAGATGTGTTATGTGTACGTGCAACTTGTGTGGTTGTTGCACGGTCTCCAACACGCTCTTTGAGAAAAAAAGGTGGCATGGCTTTGAATATAGGTGACGTGGCGGCATCGTATAGTAGCATCATTCGCTATAGTTGTAGTACTCCTACTAAGACAACAACTCCTATAAAACATTGCGTTTGGCTCTTTGCTTCTTCGGGAGGTTCAACAGTTCGTACTCATGTGAACCTTGCACTTGGTTCTTTGCCTCTTCGTAAGGTCCAACAATGATGATGCTATAGTACAATATGCTTCTGGCAATCTGACACCGAATGAAATGGTGCACGTCCACCGCGAGGGTGAGGGCGAGGGCATTTTAGTCAAAACCCTCTCCTTGTACTGGGAGCCACAGCGCGCGTGGGCGAGGGAAAGGGCATAGGCGTATGTAGTATGCAATCTTCTCCTCGTCCTGTGAGCCACCATGCTTGGGCGAGGGAGAGGGCGTAGTAAGAAAGCTTCTCCTCATTCTGCGAGTTGACGGGACACATTAAAGCAGTACTAGTCGATATTATGTCCTTTCCGGTTAATATGGTTTAATTTGAAACGAGAAAAATACAGAAGCGGTCAACATATGTAACAATACGCTCATTACGATCGCTATATAGTTTTGCGGTGATTATACAGTCACTAGCCCACCGTATCGCACCGTATCGCACCCTACTGACCGGCCACATAGTCGACGTGGCACTTTGTTGACTAGTTAAATTGATACCTGGTTTCTGGGTCCGACCTATCAGTTGGCAGAGCAAAGAAATCAGTTAAACAAAACTTTACGCAGGTGCGACAGGAGTCCAACCCTTGCGCGCGAACCAACCTGGTTGTGTACGTGAGTGCATGATGTAGGGTGGAACCCTAGATGGACAATCTTTCACGAAAGGAGCAGATCCCGCGAAGAACACGAGGGGCATAAGGGGAAAACACAAGAGATAACACGAGGGGAAATGAGGGGAAACACTCAAACCAACCAGATTCGGTCACACATGTCCAAGATTCTTGAAACACGAAGGGAGTTACAAGATCCACGATCAACAAGGGACGATACAAAGGTAACCGGTTCTTCTCCGTAAGGAGGTCTTGAGGGGGTTCTTCCCATAAAGGGGTCTTGAATCCGCTTGGGGGATATTCTCCGAAGAGGTCGTGGACTCCAAAGGAGAAGTATCCATGTGGATGAGCAAAGCTCTATCTCTAATATGAGCTATCGCATTGCTAACCCTAAAACGTAGGTAGGAGAAGAGTATATATAGTCTCAGGGATGAAAGGGTACATGGGCCTCGGCCCAAGTCGCTGCGCTCAAGCAGGGCCAGAAGTTCTGGGCGGCGAAGGTTCCGGTCAGGGTACCGCCTAACTAGAGAGTTGGCACGGTGGGAGCATGGCTGGTTTCCGGGGGCCGGAAGGTACGGGTAGGCCGGAAGGTCCGGGCCAGGTTTTGGGCTAACCCAAAAGTTGTCCCATCTATGCTGGTCTGGGTAGTCGGAGGCCGGAAGGTCCGGGCAGGCCGAGGGTTCCGGAGGCCGAAAGTTGCGGGCTCTAGCCGGAAGTTCCAGGATGAATAGAGAGTTGACGCCTGTTCCTTTTACTTCAGCTTTCGTCTCACTGACTTGTGCGTTGTACCTAATCACACATAGCGTTTCGGACTTAGGCAGCATCCATGTCTCATTCGAATGTAAAGGAAGCTCGAGTAGGAGTGATGTCACCTCGGATTGAATAGCACGAGCTCTTTCTCTTCTCATGGGTCCACTTGGAGCTTGGATAGCCGAGGTAGTGTCCATGGGGATGACCAAGGGATGCTCCGCATCATCTCCCCCCCCTTGGGAAACATCTGACTCGGATTGAAATCCTCATCACCATGGTATGGGGAGAGATCTTTGATGTTGAAGATGTCACTCACGAAGTACTTGTCGTGCAGGATGTCGATCTTGCAGGCATTGTTGTTGTAGCTCTCAAGCACCTTGAAGGGTCCATCGGCTCGTGGTAGTAGTTCTGACTTGCGTTCGTTGGGGAAGTGATCCTTGCGAAGGTGTAGCCACACAAGATCTCCAATGTTGAATATCATGGGTTGCTTGTTGACGTTGAGCTTGGTCGCGAGTCGTTGTACTTGGCGATCAATGGTGTGCCTTGTATCTTCATGCATCTTCTTGAGGTAGTTCACTCGGGATCTTGTAGTGGAAGAGGAAGAATGTCCAATGGGGATAATGAGTTTAAGCCATAGACGACCTCGAAGGGGGACTTGCCGGTAGTCGAATGTCTTGCGCGGTTGTAGGCGTACTCGGCGATTGGTAGACACTCCTCCCACTCCTTGGTGTTCTTATTGATCAACACACAAAGTAGAGTGGAGAGTGATCGGTTTGTCACCTCCGTTTGGATGTCGGTTTGTGGATGATATGCCGAAGAGAACAATAGCTTGATTCCAAAAGTAACTCAAGAACTTGACGTCACGATCCGAGAAAATAGTCTTTCGGACTCCATGACGGCGCAAGACCTCTCTACAAAAAATATTTGCAACATGTGAAGCATCGTCTATCTTTTTGCAAAGATTGAAATGAGACATCTTAGATAATCGATCAACAACAACAAACACGGAATCTTCGCTGTTTCTAGTTCTAGGAAAACAATGTACAAAATATATGCTAATATCTTCCGATGGGTGATACGGAATTGGAAGAGGCATATAGAGACCATGGAATTGAGCTTTGGACTTAGCTTTGCTGCATGTAGAGCACCGGTTGGTGAAGCGTGAGACGTCGCGGAACATCTTGGGCCAAAAATAGTTCTTGGAGAGGGTAGCGTATGTCTTGTCGCGTCCAAAGTGTCCCATTAGTCCTCCTCCATGAGATTCTTGCCAAAGTAACAAACGAAGAGAAGACTCGGGGATGCAAAAATTTTTAGCTCTCATAATATAATCATCTTTGATGTAATGGCGTTCCCAAGATGTAGGCGTCAGACATTTAGCATAAGGAATAGCAAAAGTAGGATCATGCAAATACAAGTCTTTTATGTGCTCAAACCCAATGACATTCAATACAAGTTGAGTAACAAGCATCCATATGCGGGAAAGAGCATCCGCTACAACATTGTACTTACCTCTGATGTACTTGATGACATAAGGAAAGGACTCAATGAATTCACTCCACTTAGCATGATGCTTGTTCAACTTAGTTTGACCCTTAAGATACTTAAGTGTTTCGTGATCGGTGTGAAGAATGAACTCATGAGGGCGAAGATAATGCTCCCAAACATGCAAGACTCTTACTAAAGCATATAGCTCTTTGTCATAGATGGATAATTTAGTTGCGCTCCAGAAAGTTTTTCGCTAAAGTACGCTATGGGGCGCCTCTATTGCATTAAAACACCTCCTATGCCATAACCGCTAGCATCACAATGTAACTCAAAAGGTTTATCAAAGTTGGGCAAAGCAAGCAAAGGAGCATGTGTAAGCAAATTCTTAAGCTCATTGAATGCGGCATCTTGCGATGGTCCCCAAACAAAGGGTGCATTCTTCTTGCTCAAAGCATGTAAAGGTAAAGCAATGGTGCTAAAATCCTTCACAAATCTACTGTAGAAACTGGCTAAACCAAGAAAACTACGCACTTGTTGCAACTTGGTTGGTTGGGGCCAAGTTTTAATAGCATTGATCTTAGATTCATCTACATGAAAACCCTTAGAAGACACAACGAAACCCAAGAAAATAAGCTTATCAACACAAAAAGGCATTTGTCCATATTAGCATAAAGGCGCTCTTTCCTAAGGGTTTGCAACACGGTTCTAAGATGGGTGACATGATCTTTAAGAGATTTGCTAAAAACAAGGATATCATCAAAATAGACCACAACGAATACATCAATATAGGGTCGAGGAACAGAATGCATGAGTCGCATGAAAGTACCTAGTGTTTCGGATAAACCCATTGGCATAACAATCCATTCATATAAGCCAAATTTGGTCTTAAATGCGGTTTTCCATTCATCACCTTCTTGGATGCGTATTTGATAGTAGCCACTTTTAAGATCAATCTTACAGAAAATTGCGGCTCCGCTAAGCTCATCTAGCATATCATCTAGGCGTGGAATGGGGTAACGATAACGCAAGGTAATAGCATTGATAGGACAGCAACCAAAACACATGCGATATATACCATCTTTCTTGGGAACAAGGATTACCGAGACAGCGCAAGGGCTCAAGTTTTCATGTACATTTCTGTTGTCGATGAGTTGTTATACTTGCCATTGGATCTCCTTGGTTTCCTGGAGATTGACATGGTATGGAGACTTGTTAGGAAGGGGTGCTCCAGGGATGAGGTCGATGCGGTGTTTGATGCCTCGAAGTGGGGGTAGACCCGGAGCTAGCTCGTCGGGGAAAACATCTTGGAGTTCCTGCAATAGAGAATATAACACCAAAGGGAGATTGTGAGAGTTGTTAGTTTTTGGTGCCTCGTCCTTGCACAAAAGGACATAGTGCATGACACTTGATGGGTTCCCATACACTTCTATCATCTCACTTTTGGTGGCAAATAGGACTAAGTTCTTCTTGTCGCTCATCATGGAGGCACTCAATTTGGGCTTGTGGCGCTCACTCTCTTTTTGGTGGTTCGCTCTCTCACTATGTTCTCCATGATGGGGGGCTTGCTTGTCGGCGATCACTTGGCTTGGAGACATAGGTCGTAGCACGTACTCCTTTCCTTTCATATTGAAGTTTAGTGATTGGTATGCCCATTGTGGATGACGCCTCTATCAAATTTCCATGGCCGTCCAAGAAGGAGATGGAAAGCGGACATCGAAACGACATCACATTCCAAAGTGTCTTCGTAAGCTCTGATCTTGAAGGAAACTTGTACCATATGCTCGACTTGGATAGTGCCGGAGTTGCTAAGACATTGAAACTTGTAGGGATGTGGGTGCTTCATCTTGATCAATTGGAGCTTCGAGCATAGTTCTTCACTTGCCAAGTTATGGCAACTACCTCCATCGATGATGACCTTGACGGACCTTCCATTGATGCCAGCCTTGGTGTGGAAGATATGACATCTTTGGTCCTCATCTTGTTGATGTTCAAGAGTCAATACCTTGGAGACAACGAGAGCGGGGCTTGAATCTTCGTCACAAAAGACTTGGTTATCTTCATCTTCGTTCGTTTGCCGGTGCATGGCCACTTGCTCAAGTGCGTCCATTTCTCCTTCACTCTTGGAGTCGTGTGTACCATCGTCGTTGAAGATCATGGTGCGCTTGTTGGTACACTCAAAGGACTTGTGGACACGGCCTCCGCATGTGAAGTATTTGAAGGAACTTGTCTTGATGGTCTCATCGGTCGGAGTAGATGTTGATGAAGCTCTCGGCTTGAAATTGCTTGTAGTAGGAGGATGACTTGAGGTTGCCGAAGTTTTCTTGTAACTTGACTTGTCGACATTGCTTGGGGTAGCTTTGGTTGAGGTAGAAGGTGTTGGAGTCGTTGAAGCTTGTGTAGGAGAAGCCGTAGGTCTTGGATGAGAACTTGGCATACTTGAAGTCATCTTGCACTTGATGTTCCGCCTTGGTAGCTTGGTGCACTAGCTCGATGAGGTTCGAGTATGGTTGGAAGTCGGCAATCTTCTTGATTGGGTGATTGATTTCATTCAAGAAACGTGCCATAGTTTGCTCATAATCTTCCGTGACATTGGATCTTATCATGGCAATCTCCATTTCCTTGTAGTATTCCTCAACGCTCTTTGTTCCTTTCTTGAGTAGTTGGCGTTTCTTGAAAAGGTCACGATTGTAGTAGAATGGGACAAAACGTGCTCTCATGACATCCTTCATCTGCGCCCAAGTTGTGATGGGTGGTTCACCTCTTGCCTCTCGGCGCTCAATGACTTGTTCCCACCAAATAAGGACGTAGTCTGGAAACTCAAGGGATCGCACTGCGATCTTTTTCTCTTCCTCATAGTTGTGCAAACGGAAGATTTTGTCAACCTTCAATGCCCATGAAAGGTACTCTCCGGGATCATTGCTTCGATTGAACTTGGGCATGGTGAACTTTAGCTTGCCGTAGTGTTGCTCCTCATTGTGTTGGGGACGAGGGTGATGATGTCCTTGACGAGGAGGATTGTCTCCCTCAACTTGCTATTTTCTTGGAGGATTTCCATTGTCTTCTTGCTCTAGTTGATCTTGGGGTTCTTGTTGAGCTTGTGGAGCTTGACAATGCACTCGAGCTTGATAGTTCCTCTCTTGAACTTCTTCGCGAAGCGCTTCTTGTTGATCGCGCGTTTGACCATTGCGGTCGGCGAAGGCGTGATTTGTGTCGTGAAGGGCACATTGGGCCTCAAGTGCTTATGCTTCACGTTGTTTTTGTTGTTGTCGAAGCGCCTCGGCGTCTTGTTCCTCTTGATGTTGGCGCGCCCACTCTTCCTCTTGTCGGTGTAGGCGTTGTCGTTCTTGTGCTTGGGCCAAGGTAGCTTAGTTTTGTCGATGTCGATGTTCTTGAGAAGCGGTGTCATCAAGAGGATTGCGGTTCGCTTGACGTCCGTGACAGGCGGCTCGACGAAGAGTGTTCGTTGTCGGTGTACTTGAGCCGGAGATGGTGTTGTCGGAGTGTAGACTCGAGCGGCTCCGTCTTGAGTAGGACGATGATGACCCACAAGTGTAGGGGATCTATCATAGCCTTTTCGATAAGTAAGAGTGTCGAACCCAACGAGGAGCAGAAGGAAATTATAAGCGGTTTTCAGCAAGGTATTCTCTGCAAGCACTGAAATTATCGGCAATAGATAGTTTTGTGATAAGGTAATTTGTAACGAGTAACAAGTAATAAAAGTAAATAAGGTGCAGCAAGAAGGCCCAGTCCTTTTTGTAGCAAAGGACAAGCCTGGACAAACTCTTATATAAACGAAAGCGCTCCCGAGGACACATGGGAATTATCGTCAAGCTAGTTTTCATCACGCTCATATGATTCGCGTTCGGTACTTTGATAATTTGATATGTGGGTGGACCGATGCTTGGGTACTATCCTTCCTTGGACAAGCATCCCACTTATGATTAACCCCTATTGCAAGCATCTGCAACTACAACAGAAGTATTAAGGTAAACCTAAACATAGCATGAAACATATGGATCCAAATCAGCCCCTTACGAAGCAACGCATAAACTAGGGTTTAAGCTTTTGTCACTCTAGCAACCCATCATATAATTAATACTTCCCAATACCCTCCTCTAGGCCCAAAGAATGTTGAAGTGTCATGTAGTCGACATTAACATGACACCACTAGATGAAAGACAACATACATCTCATCAAAATATCGAACGAATACCAAATTCACATGACTACTTATAGCAAGACTTCTCCCATGTCCTCAGGAACAAACGTAACTACTCACAAAGCATATTCATGTTCATAATTAGAGGGGTATTAATATGCATAATGGATCTGAACATATGATCTTCCACCAAGTAAACCAACTAGCATCAACTACACGGAGTAATCAACACTACTAGCAACCCACAGGTACCAATCTAAGGTTTGGATACAAGAGATGAACTAGGGTTTGAGATGAGATGGTGCTGGTGAATATGTTGATGGAGATTGGCCCCCTCCCGATGAGAGGATCGTTGGCGATGACAATGGTGATGATTTCCCCCTCCCGGAGGGAAGTTTCCCCGACAGAACAGCTCCGCCGGAGCCCTAGATTTGTTCCGCCTCGTGGCGGAGGAGTTTTGTCCCGTGAGCTTGCTTATGATTTTTTTCCTCGATGAAAGACTCCATATAGCCAAAGATGGGCATCAGAGGGCTGCCAGGGGGCCCATGAGGCAAGGGGCGCCCCCAGGGGGGTAGGGCGCGCCCCCACCCTCGTGGACGGTGGGTGGCCCCCTCTGGTACTTCTTTCACCCAATATTTTTTATATATTATGAAACATGCTCCCATGAAGTTTCAGGACTTTTGGAGTTGTTCAGGATAGGTCTATAATATTTGCTCCTTTTCCAGCCCAGAATTCCAGCTGCCGGCATTCCCCCTCTTCATGAAAACCTTGTAAAATAAGAGAGAATAGGCATAAGTATTGTGATATAATGTGTAATAACATCCCATAATGCAATATATATTGATGTGAAAGCATGATGCAAAATTGATGTATCAACTCCCCCAAGCTTAGACCTCGCTTGTCCTCAAGCGGAAGCTAAAATCGAAAAATATGTCCATATGTTTAGAGATAGAGGTGTCGATAAAATAAAATACAGACATGAGGGCATCATGATAATTCTTAAAACAGCAACATATATATATATATATTGTCATATGATATCTTATGCTAAAGTAACAATTCATTCACAGTTTCAAATATGAATCATAAACGTCATTGAAAACTAACAAACTATAATCTCAGTCATTAAAGCAATTGCAATTTATCATAACATCAGAAAAAGTCAATATAAGAGCTTTTCAGCAAGTCCAAATACTCAACTATCATTTAGTCTTTCACAATTGCTAACACTCACGCAATATTTATGGGTATGAAGTTTTAATCGGACATAGAGAAAGATAGGGGCTTATAGTTTTGCCTCCCAACCTTTTACCTCAAGGGGAATGTCAACAATAATAGTTCATGAAAACTTACATCCAATTAGCTATATCAACACTACTAGCAACCCACAGGTACCAATCTAAGGTTTGGATACAAAGATTGGATACAAGAGATGAACTAGGGTTTGAGATGAGATGCTGCTGGTGAAGATGTTGATGGAGATTGACCCCCTCCCGATGAGAGGATCGTTGGCGATGACGATGGTGATGATTTCCCCCTCCCGGAGGGAAGTTTCCCCGGCAGAACGGCTCCGCCGGAGCCCTAGATTTGTTCTGCCTCATGGCGGAGGAGTTTTGTCCCGTGAGCTTGCTTTGTGCTTGCCAAAGGATAAAATACAAAAAAGGAAAGGTGAAGTTCACCATGACTCTTATATGAAGTATATGACAAGAATAAAAGACAGGCCCTTCGTAGAGGGAAGCAAATGTTGTCATGTGCTTTTATGGTTGGATACACAAAATCTTAATGAGAAAGAACGTCACTTTATATTGCCACTTGTGATATGGACCTTTATTATGCAGTCCGTCACTTTTATTTCTTCCACATCACAAGATAGTATAAAGCTTATTTTCTACACACTAATAAATCATACATATTTAGAGAGCAATTTTTATTGCTTGCAACGATGACAACTTAATTGAAGGATCTTACTCAATCCATAGGTAGATATGGTGGACTCTCATGGCAAAACTGGGTTTAAGGATATTTGGAAGCACAAGTAGTATCTATACTTGGTGCAAAGTATTTGGCTAGCATGGGAGGGAAAGGCAATCTCAACATGTTGGATGATCCATGACAATATAATTTATCTCAGATGTAAGAAAACATAATCCATTACATTGTCTTCCTTGTCCAACCTCAACTCTTTAGCATGTGATATTTTAATGAGTGCTCACAATCATAAAAGATGTCCAAGATAGTATATTTATATGTGGAAACCTCTCTTTCTTGATTACTTCCTATTAATTGCAACGATGACCAAAACTATGTTTGTCAACTCTCAACAACTTTTATTCATCGTACTATTTATATGTGAAGTCATTACTCTCCATAAGATCCATATGATCTCTTTATTTCTTTTTATTCTTTCTATTTTATTTTATTCCCTCAAGATCATAGTAAGATAATCAAGCCCTTGACTCAACACTAATCTTTATTATATATAGCTCACTGACGCAATTACATAGAAGGATCATATAGCAAAACTCAAAACTAGATCATACTAAAACTTTATTCTACTAGATCAAGATATTACCAAAAGGATCGAACTAAGAAAAACGGTAAAGATAAAAGTGTGATGGTGATATGGTACCGGGGCACTCCCCCAAGCTTGGCAATTGCCAAGGGGAGTGTCCATACCCATGTGTTTATGTCTCCTTCTTCGGGGATGGTGATGTGATATTCTTGGCAATGATGCCCCTCAGGATACGATTCTCTTCCTGAGATTATTGACTTGCTGCTTGAGGTCCATTATTTCCTTACGGAGCTTGCCTGTGATGGCTAAAGCTCCTTTCACCCAAGGATGTTGCATAGCCGCGGGAGAACAAGTAACACTCTTTTTCATATTTTAATAAGAAAGAAATCTAACATTGGAAGGGATGACCGAGTTTGGAATAGCTGAGCTCTGGAGTTCCCCCATAGTGAATCCAGCTCGAAAACTAGAAGTAACTTACTCATCCTCCTCCATGGCATCTATCCTTTTCAAGTCGGCCTCCATCTCTTCCTCAGTTGATTGCCCAAAGTGGTCAGCATAGCTGTTTTCTCTTGGCCCTGGTGTCGGATGAGACACCCGACTCTCCCTGACTCTCTGGAGAAGACATCTTGCTATATATCTGTAGCAGAAACAACTCGAAACAAAGACAGAGGATATTTGCATGATACGGTGGTCAAAACCTTCGGGAGATTATATAATGAATTTTTACCGACCATAAGAAGTAGCGTGCAAGAAAACGGAGTCTGGAGAGCACATGAGGTGCCCACGAGGCAGGGGGCGCGACCTCCACCCTCGTGGACGCCTCATGTCCTTCCCGGACTGCTTCTTATTTTCCTATTTTCTTAAATATTCCAAAACGGAGAAAAATTGCCATTAGGACTGTTTTGGAGTCGGTTTACTTACCGTACCACGTACCTATTCCTTTTCGGAGTCTGGAACATTCTGGAAAGTGTCCCTTATGTATTCCTCCGGGGTTACGGTTTCAATAACATTAGTTTCAACATTTATGGGATTACCTGAGATATAATGTTTGATTCTTTGACCGTTCACCACCCTCGGATTTATGCCTTCGATGTTGTTGATTTTCATGGCACCGGAACGATAGACGTCCTCGATGACGTAAGTTCCTTCCCATTTAGATAGGACTTTCCTGCAAAAAATCTTAAACGAGAGTTGTATAATAATACATAATCACCTACATTAAACTCACGTTTTTGTATCCTTTTATCATGCCATCTTTTAACATTTTCTTTAAACAGTTTGGCATTCTCATAAGCCTGGGTTCTCCATTCATCAAGTGAGCTAATGTCAAAAAGCCTCTTCTCACCGCCAAGTTTGAAACCATAGTTGAGCTCTTTAATGGCCCAATATGCCTTATGTTCTAGTTCAAGAGGTAAGTGACATGCTTTACCATAAACCATTTTATATGGATACATACCCATAGGATTTTTGTATGCAGTTCTATAGGCCCATAATGCATCATCTAGTTCCTTGGACCAATTCTTTCTAGATCTTAATAGTCTTTTGCAAAATTAATTTAAGCTCTCTATTACTCAATTCTACTTGACCACTAGATTGTGGATGATATGGAGATGCAATTCTATGATTAACATCATACTTAGCAAGCATTTTACGAAAAGCACCATGAATAAAATGTGAACCACCATCAGTCATTAAGTATCTAGGGACTCCAAACCTCGGAAAAATAATTTCTTTAAGCATCTTAATAGAGGTGTTATGATCAACACTACTAGTTGGAATAGCTTCAACCCACTTAGTAACGTAATCAACGACAACTAAAATATGAGTATACCCATTAGAGGAAGGAAACGACCCCATATAATCAAAGCGCCAAACATCAAATGGTTCAATAACAAGTGAATAATTCATAGGCATTTCTTGACGTCTACTAATGTTACCAATTCTTTGACATTCATCACAAGACAAGACAAACTTACGGGCATCTTTGAAGAGAGTAGGCCAATAAAAACCAAATTGCAATACCTTATGTGCAATTTTGTCTCCAACATGGTGTCCTCCATAAGCCTCGGAGTGACACGTGCGTAGGATCTGTTCCTGTTCATGCTCAGGTACACAACGTCTAATGACACCATCAACTCCTTCTTTATAAAGGTGTGGGTCATCCCAGAAGTAATGTCTTAAATCATAGAAAAACTTTTTCTTTTGCTGGTATGTGAAACTAGGTGGTATAAATTTAGCAAAAATATAATTAGCATAATCAGCATACCATGGAGCAGTACGAGAAGCATTTATCACAGCTAATTGTTCATCAGGAAAGCTATCATCAATAGGTAGTGGGTCATCAAGAACATTCTCTAGCCTAGACAAGTTGTCTACAACGGGGTTCTCAGCTCCCTTTCTATCAATAATATGCAAATCAAATTCTTGTAGCAAGAGAACCCATCGAATAAGCCTAGGTTTAGCATCTTTATTTTCCATAAGATATTTAATAGAAGCATGATTAGTGTAAATAGTTACTTTAGAATCAACAATATAAGGTATGAACTTATCACAATCAAACACAACTGCTAAAAATTCTTTTCAAGTAGTAGCATAATTTCTTTGAGCACTGTCTAGAGTTTTACTAGCATATTGGATAACATTTAATTTCTTATCAACTCTTTGTCCTAGAACAACCACTACAGCATAGTCACTAGCATCACACATAATTTCAAATGGTAAATTCCAATCAGGAGACTGAACAATGGGTGCAGAAATCAAAGATTTCTTAAGTATTTCAAATGCTTCTACACAATCATCATCAAAAACAAAAGGAACATCTTTTTGTAAGAGATTAGTCAGAGGGTGAGAAATTTTTGAGAAGCCCTTAATGAACCTCCTATAAAAACCGGCATGACCAAGGAAGCTTCTTATACCTTTAATGTCCTTAGGACACAACATCTTTTCAATAGCATCAACTTTAGCTTTGTTAACTTCAATACCTCTTTTAGAAATTTTATGCCCCAAGACAATACCTTCATTAACCATAAAGTGACACTTCTCCCAATTCAAGACAAGATTAGTTTCTTCACATCTCTGCAAAACTCGATCAAGGTTGCTTAAGCAGTCATCAAAAGAATTCCCATAAACGGAGAAATCATCCATGAAGACCTCAACTATATTTTCACAAAAGTCGGAGAATATAGAAGTCACGCATCTTTGAAAGGTAGCATGTGCATTACATAAACCAAAAGGCATACGTCTGTAAGAAAAGGTAGCGAAAGGGTAAGTAAAATTTGTCTTTTCTTGATCCTCTTTTGACACAGGTATTTGAGAGAAACCAGAATAACCATCTAGAAAGCAAAATGTGTATGTTTGGATAATCTTTCTAGCATTTGATCAATAAAAGGTAAAGGGTAATGATCCTTTTTAGTAGCTTTATTTAATTTGCGGAAATCAATTACCATTCTATAACCTGTAACAATTCTTTGTGGGATCAATTCATCTTTATCATTAGGAACATCAGTAATACCTCCCTTCTTAGGGACACAATGGACATGACTTACCCAGTGACTATCAGCAACGGGATAAATTATACCTGCCTCCAGAAGCTTTAATATTTCTTTTCTTACCACTTCTTTCATCTTAGGATTTAACCGTCGTTGGTGATCGACAACCGGTTTCACTTCTTTCTCCAGTTTATTTTGTGCTTGCAGAGAGTGGGACTAATGCCCTTAAGATCATCAAGAGTATATCCAATAGCATCACGGTGCTTCTTCAGAGTTTTCAATAATTTCTTTTCTTCATGCTCTGAAAGGTTAGCACTAATAATAACAGGATATATCTCTTTCTCATCAAGATAAGCATATTTAATAGTATCAGGTAAAGGTTTAAGCTCAAACATGGGATCACCCTTGGGCGGAGGAGGATCCCCTAGGATTTCAACAGGCAAGTTGTGTTTCAAGATAGGTCCCTGTTTAAACAATACTTCATCTATTTCCCTTCTTTCATTCATAAACATATCATTTTCATGGTCGAGAATATATTGTTCTAAAGGATCATTAGGAGGCACCGAAATAGAAGCAAGACCAATAATTTCATCTTTACTAGGAAATTCTTTATCATGGGGTTGTCTACGAAATTTAGCAAAATTAAATTCATGAGACATATCCCCTAAACCAACAGAAACAATATCCTTATTGCAGTCTATCTTAGCATTAACAGTATTCAAGAAGGGTCTACCAAATATAATGGGACAAAAGTCATCTTGTGGGGAACCAAGAACAAGAAAATCAGCAGCATATTTAACTTTCCCACACAAGACTTCAACATCTCTAACAATCCCAACTGGTGAAATAGTGTCTCTATTGGCAAGCTTAATTGTAACATCAATTTCCTCTATCTCAGCAGGTGCAATATCATGCATAATTTCTTTGTATAAGGAATGAGGTATTGCACTTGCACTAGCACCCATATCACATAAGCCATGATAGCAATGATCTCCTATTTTAACAGAAATAATAGGCATGCCTACAACAGGTCTATGTTTATTTTTAGTATCGGGCCTAGCAATTCTAGCAGCTTCATCGCAGAAGTAAATAGCATGCCCATCATTATTATCGCCCAGGAGATCTTTAACCATAGCAACACTAGGTTCAAATTTAATTTACTCAAAGGTTGTAGGTGTTCTTGTATTACTCTTACGGACCATAGTTGAAGCTTTAGCATGATCCTTTATTCTAGCAGGGAAAGGTGGTTTCTCAATTGAAGCAGTAGGAACAACAGGATCATTATAAATGATAGTCTTTTCGTCAGCTTTAATAGGTGCAACTACTTTTACTTCGATGGGAGGATTATATTTAAACCACTTCTCCTTAGGGAGATCAACATGAGTAGCAAAGGATTCACACAAAGAAGCTACTATCTCAGAGTCAAATCCATATTTAGTGCTAAATTCACTGAAAGCATCGGTATCCATAAAAGATTTAACACAATCAAACTTAGGTGTTGTACCTGTCTCCTTACCTTCGTCGAGATCCCAATCTTCATAGTTGCGTTTAATTCTTTCCAATAAATCCAATTTGAATTCAATAGTCTTCATCATAAAAGATCCAGTACAAGAAGTATCGAGCATGGAGCAATTACTGAGAGAAAGCCGAGCATAAATTTTTTGAATAATCATTTCTTTTGAGAGCTCATGATTGGGGCATGAATATAACATTGACTTAAGCCTCCCCCAAGCTTGAGCGATGTTTTCTCCTTCGCGAGGCCAAAATTTTATATATATATATATATATATATATATATATATATATATATATATATAATTACTATCACAATGAACAAGATGCATAGGATAAAACTTCTGATGAAATTCCAATTTCGATCGGTTGTAGTTCCATGATCCCATATCATCACATAGCCTAAACCATGTCAATGCATCTCCTTTCAAAGATAAAGGGAAGACCTTCTTGTTGATAACATCCTCGGGCATACCTGCAAGCTTAAATAATCCACAAACTTCATCCACATAGATTAGGTGCAAATCGGGATGTAATGTTTCATCACCTGTGAAAGGATTAGCTAGCAGTTTCTCTATCATACCCGAAGGAATTTCAGTAGGTTGAGGAGAAACTCTTTGCTCTACTGGTCGGGGTGAAGATACCCCGAACAAGGCCCTCAAAGGATTATGTTCCATACTAAGAAGTGACAGTGAATTTCAGCACACTATATAAATTTTTCCTTACCAAATTCTACCTACCAAAGGCGCTTCACTCCCCGGCAATGGCGCTAGAAAAGAGTCTTGATGACCCACAAGTGTAGGGGATCTATCGTAGCCTTTTTGATAAGTAAGAGTGTCGAACCTAACATGGAGCAGAAGGAAATGATAAGCGGTTTTCAGCAAGGTATTCTCTGCAAGCACTGAAATTATCGGTAATAGATAGTTTTGTGATAAGGTAATTTGTAATGGTTAACAAGTAATAAAAGTAAATAAGGTGCAACAAGATGGCCCAATCCTTTTTGTAGCAAAGGACAAGCCTTGACAAACTCTTATATTAAGGAAAGCGCTCCCGAGGACACATGGGAATTATTGTCAAGCTAGTTTTCATCACGCTCATATGATTCGCGTTCGGTACTTTGATAATTTGATATGTGGTTGGACCAGTGCTTGGGTACTGTCCTTCCTTGGACAAGCATCAAACATATGATTAACCCCTATTTCAAGCATCCGCAACTACAACAGAAGTATTAAGGTAAACCTAACCATAGCATGAAACATATGGATCCAAATCATCCCTTACGAAGCAACGCATAAACAAGGGTTTAAGCTTCTGTCACTCTAGCAACCCATCGTCTACTTATTACTTCCCAATGACCTCCTCTAGGCCCAAACAATGGTGAAGTGTCATGTAGTCGATGTTCACAAGACACCACTAGAGGAAAGAGAACATACATCTCATCAAAATATCGAACGAATACAAAATTCACATGACTACTTATAGCAAGACTTCTCCCATGTCCTCATGAACAAACATAACTACTCACAAAGCATATTCATGTTCATAATCAGAGGGGTATTAATATGCATAATGGATCTGAACATATGATCTTCCACCAAGTAAACCAACTAGCATCAACTACAAGGAGTAATCAACACTACTAGCAACCCACAAGTACCAATCTGAGGTTTGGATACAAGAGATGAACTAGAGTTTGAGATGAGATGGTGCTGGTGAAGATGTTGATGGAGATTGACCCCCTCCCTATGAGAGGATTGTCGGCGATGACAATGGTAATGATTTCCACCTCCCAGAGGGAAGTTTCCCCGGCAGAACAGCTCCGCCAGAGCTCTAGATTGGTTCCGCCAAGGATCCGCCTCGTGGCGGCGGAGCTTCATCCCGTGAGCTTTCTTATGATCTTTTTCCTCGACGAAAGACTCTATATAGCCAAAGATGGGCATCAGAGGGCTGCCAGGGGGCCCACGAGGCAGGGGGGCGCGCCTAGGGGGTAGAGCGCGCCCCCACCCTCGTGGATAGTGGGTGGCCCCCTCTGGTACTTCTTTCGCCCAATATTTTTTATATATTATGAAACATGCTCCCGTGAAATTTCAGGACTTTTGGAGTTGTGGAGAATAGGTCTCTAATATTTGCTCCTTTCCCACCCAGAATTCCAGCTGCCGGCATTCCCCCTCTTCATGTAAACCTTGTAAAATAAGAGAGAATAGGCATAAGTACTGTGATATAATGTGTAATAACATCTCATAATGCAATAAATATTGATATGAAAGCATGATGCAAAATGGATGTATCAGACGATGAAGTAGAAGCGCGGTTGACCATCATGGTTCGAATCTCCTCCTTGAGAGATTCCATGGATGTGTCAAATTAGTCTCTTCTACATTGCTCGGATTGTCGTAAGTCGGTGGCGCGGTTGTCGACGTGTTCGTTCATTGCTTGTTGCTCTTGATGCAAAGCTCTTTGTGCACCAAAGAGGTGGCTCTTGGTGATGTAGGAAGTCATGTCGTCGTCTTGCTCAATGAAGAGTGGGTTGGCAGAAGAACTTGGCCTATCCATCATTCCAAGCAAATATGTGAGAGGGAGAAAGAGAAGAACTTATACCAAATGTACCTTGACCGATGTTGAAGATGGATCAATGATCACTCAAATGTGTAACAAGGAAACAGAACAATTGCTACGAATTCTTGTTGATTTCTCACACCTACATGAATAAAAGCTTATAGTGGAGCTCGGTTAGGATGGTGGCACAAAATTGGTGCAATTGTTAGTGAGACTCAATAATGTTGGTAAAGATCGCAAGTTTGCAATGCAACAAGTAGACGAATAGCAAGATATGGTACACGGAAACACACACGCAAATCGATAAATGGGGTCGTGCAACCATGGAATGAGCCAAAATGTGGAATCCATGAAAATGCTCTTGTTGCACAACTCTAGAGAGACGCTAGCATGATTTCACAATAGGCGGATACGAAACTTGTGCACAACCTACTAAGAAAAAAATGCAATGAGTTCTATCCCAATTATGCTATATGTATGGTATTTCTATGATACGATCCAAGATGACCGAGTATGACAATATTAATGTAGTATGATGATATGGTTCTTTCTTAGAAGCTCTTTGCTTATCTGTTCTGTTTTCTTAAAAGCTTGTTGGCTCTTTCTCTTTGGAGCTCATTTCTCATGCAAAACTGCATGAACCAAGATAGCAATTGCGTATGCGATGATATCTTTGTGACACAAAAGACGATACCAAGGTATGCACCACGATTGTATGGTATGAATGCGATGGGAAGTATGATCACTGATGTGCACATGTAACATTGCCGACAATACTCAAAGGTTAGTCTTGATGGGTAAGCGACACAAAAAGGAAGGCTATGGGTATTATCAATGCAATGGCAAAGGCATAGACAAATATATCATCGAAGTTACCGTCCTTTCTTACGATTGAGAGTGTCAAAATGATGTGATTGTTGTCGATGTCATAGTGCACGGTCTTCAGTACGTTGGCGAAGATGCCGCTGCATCGTGGCCAGAGTTGTTGAAGTAGTGGAAGTCATGGAAGATGCGTGAACTTTCTGTCAAGGCCGGTAGTTCCGAGCAAGACGAAAGTTCCAGGTGGGGCCGGAAGGTCCGGTGGCCGGAAGTTCCGGTGGTCGCGATTTTGCCAAGAATAGAGAATTTGGGGATCGTGGATTTGGGTGGAAAAACTTCGGGAAAAACCCAAATCCATGGAGGAAAAGAAAATTTTAGGAGGAAGGAAGGGTGGGGAAGCTAGATCTACATGCCACACACGAAATTTATGGGTCAAATCCAACAAAACTTCATCACACCAACAAATCACAAAAAAATTGGGAGGGCTATTTTTGTGGGGATTTTCAAAATTGGGACAAAACACAACAAAATTAGGCTAAAAACAAAGAGGGAGGCTCCGAAATCGTGATCAACGTGGCTCATGATACCAAGATGATGTAGGGTGGAACCCTAGATGGATGATCTTTCACGAAAGGAGCGGATCCCGCGAAGCACACAAGGGGCAAAAAGGGAAAACACAAGAGATAACACGAGGGGACACGAGGGGAAACACTCAATCCAACTAGATCCGGTCACACATGTGCTAGATTCTCGAAACACGAAGGGAGATACAAGATCCACGATCAACAAGGGACGATACAAAGGTAACCGGTTCTTCTCCGTAAGGAGGTCTTGAGGGGGTTCTTCCCATAAAGGGATCTTGAATCCGCTTGGGGGGTTTTCTTCGAAGAGGTCGTGGACTCCAAAGGAGAAGTAACCAAGTGGATGAGCAAAGCTCTATCTCTAATATGAGCTATCACATTGCTAACCCTAAAACGTAGGTAGGAGAAGAGTATATATTGTCTCGGGGATGTAAGGTTACACCGGCCTCGGCCCAAGTCGCTGCGCGCAGGCAGGGCCGGAAGTTTCAAGCATGCCGGAGGTTCCGGTCAGGGTCCGGCCTAACCAGAGAGTTGGCATAGTGGGAGCTTGCCTAGTGTCTAGGGGCCGAAAGGTCCGGGCAGGCCGGCAGGTCTGGGCCAGGTTCCGGGCTAACCCGAAAGTTGTCACGCCTGGGTTGGTCTGGGTCGTCGGAGGCTGGAAGGTCCTGGCAGGTCAGAGATTCTGGGGGGCGGAAGTTACCGGCTGAATAGAGAGTTGACGGATGTTCCTTCTTCTTCAGCTTTCGGCTCCGTGACTTGTGCGTTGTACCTGATCACACATATCGTTTCGGACTTAGGCAACAGGCATGTCTCACTCGAATGTAAGGGAAGCTCAAGTAGAAGTGATGTCACCTCGGATTGAATAGCACGAGCTCTTGCTCTTGTCATGGGTCCACTTGGAGCTTGGATAATTGAGGCAGTGTCCATGGGGATGACCAAGGGATGCTTCGCATCAGTGCATGCACGTGTACTCCCTCTGTCCGTGAAAAACTGTACATCTAGCATTCGAAAATTTTCCAACAAAGAGTGTACATCTACACTTCCAATGCACTTAGCCTTTAATCTAATCGATATTGATTGGCTAGTGCACCAACTTGTGCTCTAGCTCTAGGATACATGTCCATCCTTAAATACAGCATGCAACAACCTTAATTTAATCTTCTTCTCTCAATGGTCGCATGCACACATAAGTCTGCTACTTTTGGGCATTAATTATGCCATGAAGTTCTGGTTCCTCTTGGTCCATGTGTAAGTCTCTATATGTATAGCCTTTCACGGACGGAGGGAGTAGGTTGAGCACTTGAGCATGAGCGTTTGTGTTGCGTCGTGTGCTCTATGTCGCATGGATGCGTGAGTGTTGCGTGTGTGCATGTGTATGTGTGAGTGTTGCATGTTGCATGCATGCATGAGGCTTTTACTCCCTCCCATTGACACATTCATATTTCAAGCTTCATTAAAACATTCCATGCAAGAATCAAGAGAAACTCACCAATGCGTGTAAAAGTTCTGGTCATTTGTTCCTCACACATGCTTCCAATCATTACGTTGGTAAAAACAATTTTCTTGAGGAAAACGAGCCCATTATTGAGTACTTTCGGAAAAAAATTCTTCGGGCACTCATCATTTACTGCTACCTTGGTTGATGTTTTTTTATTGACCTGTATATAAACGTCTGTTCTGGTTTAATGGTCCCCTTCGTACTTATTGTAAATTTTGACCGTAAATTTAACTAACAAAATGTCAATACATGTCATAAAAAACTATACCATTAAAAACTATGTTCAAATACGAATCCTATAATATGATTTTTGGTGAAATGCATTAACATTTTATTAGTTAAATAGATGGTCAAAGTTTGCACTAAATACTACTAATACACCTACATTATTGGCGCTGGGACCTTGGCCAATGTTTCATCTTGTTGGATAGGATGAGAGTAGAGGCATAGGATACTGTAGATAGGAAGTCCTGGTGATCCATTATTCCCCATCTTGGTCACAGAGAACTATTCAACTACAGTGAAGTGACAATACACGCTGCAGCAGATGGGACACTTACTTAATAAGCTGAACTAGCATGTTGGTGTTACTAAATAAGCCTTACCCAGTACTGCCATCACGTTTGCCAGTGGAGCACGCTTCCGCAAATACACCTACACACCTCTCTCTTCCATTAACTGACATATGGGCCCTCTTGAGGTAGACCCACATGTCATCGGCTTAACTCTTTATACTCCGAAGGATGGTATATCCTGGTAGTAGTACTAGTAGAATTGAGATTTAATGCACTTTCTTCCCTGTCTTTCCCTCTTCTTCCTCCTCTCTTCCCCATCGTTGGTCGCACACCATTTCCCCCTGCTCACCGCTCGCCCGCCCGGGCCATGTTCCTTGGTAGCTCGCACATACCATATCCCCTCACTCACTGCTCGGCCAGACACGCCATCTTCTTCGCTTGCCCGCTCGAATCCACTTACCCGCTTGCTCGTAGGCACTGAAAACCCCAATCACTCAGCGCCCTAAAAAACCCTATGGCAGAACCGACTGACACGCAGAGCCACGATTGGAATTCCCTCCCCGATGTTCTCTTGGATCAGATCTGTAATCGTATGGACCTGCTCAGCATAGTGCATCTGGCCGCATGCTCGGTGTCTTTGTACCGTCTACTCGTGTGCAACCGGCCGGCCCTTTTCAAGACATCCTGCTTGCTGATGCCCGATCCTCGCTGGTGTCCCAGACACCGACTTGACGATCCTATGGAGGTTGCCGTGGTGCCCCTCGACATGCTACCACTACCCGTCCACCTGTCCTTCATGCGTGGCCACTACTGGGCGGGCATGAAGGCCAACTGGATCGTCCTCATCCATCAATCTGGTAGTCTGTTGTAATGACCCAAGACCGACGCTCCAGAATCCTTCCAGTTATTTCGTTGTCGCCATGTGTTTTACTTGTTTCTTGCATTTCATCATGTCATCATTCGCACTGCATCCTCATTGCTTTTCTTAAAACTCGCAGCCGTTCGTAGTTGACGCTTCTCTCCTTGTCCCCGTGGCATGTTGTCAGACCGCCTGTCTTCGTTGGCCTTCTCAGTCCAACCATGCACGTGACCGCGTCTGCCTGACCTCTCTTTGCACAGTGCACAGACCGCTCTATAATTACCAATGGGCTCGGATCATCCCCGAACATCCCAAAACATCTTTGGTTATTTATTGAACTCTCCTAACTTATTTATTCTCGGTCGTTTGATTACGATCAGAGGGCCTATATCTACGCCAATTCGTCTCCCATCCCTATATATAAACGCACTAGTCCAAATCAGTGCAACCCTAAATCCTTGGAGATTTATCCCTGATCCACCCATCGATCCACCCCCACCAAGCTCCACCTTGTTTTCCCCACCGGACCAATCCATCGATCCACCTCCCTCGATCGATCTCCGAGCGCCCATGTAGCCTCCCGCATCTGATCCAGGGAGAGTAGTGCCCTCCCGAGCTCCTCCACACCATGCTCCTTCCCCAAGCTCCACCTCGACTCCGAAGCACCATCGAGCCCTGCACCGCTCCTCCAGTTCGCCTACCGTCGTCCCCGGCGAGCAGTTATGCCGACAGCTACCAGTAGGCCAGGCCGCCTCCCTTGCTTCTTCCCTTCTCCATCCTTCTCCCTTTCTATGATCTCTCTCTGACCAGGAACCGTGAAGGACCCCGACCCCATGGCTGCGCCTGATCTGCTCCAAGCCGCACCGCCAGCCAAGTTCCGCGACCCACCGACTGGAACCACCTCCTTGCCATCCCCGTTAACCCCGCGGCCCTATCCTCGTCCATCGCTCGGATCCCCTGCGCCTGAGCTCCCCTGACCTGAGGGTGTCATCCTCGATCGCGCTAAGTCCCTCCTTGCGCCGCTCCGCGTCTTCCATCTCGTCGTGCCAATCCAGGAGGATCGACCTCGCCCAGCTTCCCGCTCGCGTTGACCGCGTCGAATAGGCACCTAGCCACATCACTAGCAGCCAAGGCCCACCACAGCGCTATTTCTTCCTCAGCCCAGCCATGCCTCCACCAACTTGGGCCTTAGACCATGGTGAGCAACCCAGTTCGATCCTGATTCGGGCCTGATGCGTGTTTTTTTATTTGTTGCGATTTTAGCAATTATACCAGGATTTACAGTTTTGCAGAAAAAACCCCTAGAATTCATGCATTTAATAACTCACAAAACATGCATCGGATTAAAATACTTTAAATATGTAAAATGTTTAGAATTTCATCTAGTTTCATAATATCCAACTTTCATCCATGTTGAAAATGCTTAAACATGTTGTTTGCATTAATTTGCATTCATAACATGCTAAAATGCTTTATTTCATAACTAAATAACCGTAGCTCCAAATTAAATAAATTATATATGTAACTTGCTTAGAAAAATGCATAGATTAACATGAGGCACTTATTTTGCATGTTTAACAACTCTAAAATTGTCTATAGGGCAGGACAGTACCAAATTCAAATGTTGCATATGGGGACTTTCCGGAATTGTTGTTTGTTATTCCGACCTCATTTAAACTTTCCTAAATATGTAGTTCAATTATGTTTCACCTCTTGCCATGTTAACCAACATGTAATAATGTTGAGTAGCTTTAGCGAGAGTGAACTAAGTAATTTAATGTGGTGTTTCATTAATATGCAACTCGTTCCATATTGAGCTCCACTTAATTTGTAGTATTGTTTGTTGCACTTTGCCATGCGATGCCTCATTTAAATGGACATGCATCATACTTGGTTGTGCATCATGCCATGTTTATGCTTGTTAGTTCACCATGTTGTTTGCTTCTTTCCGGTTGTGCTTCTTCTTGATAGTTCCGGTAACGTTGTGTCGCGGGATATCCGCGTCCACCTATGGGATCGGGCGGTCCCTTGCTGGTTCGGCAGGGGACGTCGCGTTGCACAAAGAGCAGACCAGCGCACGGCGGCATGGCAGAGAGCACACAACCAATTTACCCAGGTCCAGGCTGCCACGAGGCATAAGGCCCTACTCCTTCTTTGGTGGATTGATGGTGGAAATGAACATGGTGGTGCGTGGTACACTTGCCCGGCAAGGCCTTCCTTAGGGAAACGGTGACAACAAGCGTATGGTGGCTTGGGTTTGTCAAGTTTCCAACCCTATAATCCCTCCTACGATTTCCATGGGCCTCCTTTTATAGATTAAGGGGTTACCACAATGGCAAAATAGTCATTACCCACTGATACGATAACAAACAGTGCTATCATACCTAACTCTATGGGCTGGCAGGGCGCATTAAATGCACTGCTTAGTGTCACATCACTAGCTGCCTGGTAAGGCTTGCCTAGCTTATCTTGCCAGCTTCACATCTGTTCTCTTGACACGTCGCTGGACGTGTGTCACCTTTGGGTTTCTTCTGTAGGAGTTGGCTGCCATGTGGCAAATGCTGCCACTTAATCACCTTGCAGCTAGACACCGAACTAATTGACGATGTGGGTCGCACTTGTGCGGTCGGTGGGGTGGTTCAGGCCCCGCAAGCCCCGGCAGGCGCTATTGAGGAGTGCTGGTTGCTTGCTTTAGGTGGTGGCCTGGCCCCTTGCCGGGCTCGCCTGCCGGCGAGGGAGGCCCTTCTCTTGCCGATATCATGTTCCTTTGGCTCGATCTTGATCTCTCTGAGCTGCATGTTGGTTCTTCAAGTCTCTTAGTTCTTCAACCTCTGACATCAGCCGGTGCTCCAATCTTGATCTGGTGCCTGTGAACAGTTGGGCAACATACCCTAGGTCTGTTGCACCAACAGAAGCCTCCGGGCCTGCTTCGATCGCGCTGCGGACCGTCAGCAAGGTAGGGCCTAATAAGTGCACATCCAGGGCTACTGAAGGGGTTGGCCCCTCTTGAAGGTTTCCTTTGCTGCTTCATTAGTGTTAATGTTGGGGTGGTTTCCAATTCCCCTGCGTGTGGTGCGTGGTGTCGTGGAAGAACTTGGAACATGGCCCGCGGATTCTCCTCGCCCCATGATCACGGGGCAAAACAGCCATCCCACTAGCCCTCCGTCCTGCATGCACATTGCCATGTGCTCTGCATGCATTGATCATGGTAGGTAGCGGATGTGGAGGGCACAGGAAGGAGTGTTGTAGCTGAAACCCGAGCGTCAATGGTTGGGGCAGAGGGGCGGCCTCGGCCCTCAAAGCCGCATTGGAGGAGAGGGGCGGCCGTTTCCCGCAGGAAGGGTTAGCGCCCTGCCCCGTTTCCCTATAAAAAGGGGCCCGGGGCAGTGTTCTTCAGCACACTCTCCTCCTTCTCTTCCGTGATCCTCCTTATCTAGCCATGGTGCAAGGACGAGGGCATGGTGGACCTCCGGTGGTGGCAACGAGGGCTTCTTCTTGACAGCATGCCCCTCCTCCCCTGGACCCTGAGGTAGCGGAGCTGTCTGCAAGGAGGGGACGAAGGGGGTGTGCACTACAAAAAATACACTTCCGTGATGATACGTGTTTGTCACTGTAGGTCGCTTTTTTTGTCATGCATGTACATCCATGACAAATTTATGACAGAATCAAGATAGTCAAACCTGTGCTGTCATAGAAGTGTTCCATGACATTACCAAAATTATCATCATGGAAGTGTCCACTTCCATCACGATAAATCACGCGTCACAGAAGTGCTTTCGTCAAGGGTGACCGACACATGGCATCCACCGTAACGGAACGCCGTTAAGCTATAGGGTCGGGTTTTGGATCCGATAACCCGTTAACAGCCCCGACCAATGGGGATTTTCCATGTGTAAAATCATCATTGGCTAGAGGAAACACGTGTCGGCTCATCGTTGGGACAGATGTCATCCACTCACTAGACCGAAGGCGCCTATGATACGTCGACACGTGGCACGGCCCAACAGTGGCCCATTCCTGTGAAAAGGCCGGCCCATTTGACTTGGTCAAAAGCTGGTGGGTCGTCCCATGGAAAGCCTGTTAACGGCATGTTCGCATATAGCCCATTTACAGCCCGCTAATCCAAGGCCCGTTACGCCATATCCGAATTAGGCCCAGTAGCGTCATCTGGGCCGTCCAATATGATTCCAGCCCGTTTTCACTTCTGGCCCATGTATAGCCCATGACGTCTTTTGGCCCATATGAGGCCCTTTGTAACTCTTGGCCCATTAGCGGCCCGTGCTGAAACTGACCTGTAATGAACAGTGTATTACTTTACACCCATTAACGGCCCATGGTGAAACTGGCCCGTAATGAGCAGTGTATCACTTTATACCCATTAACGGCCCGTTATTCCGTTGGGCCGTTTCCAGCCCAAGTTAACTTTTGGCCTTTTGAGGGCCCATTTATTCTTGGGCTCATTTGCAGCATTCGATTACTTACGGCTCGTTACTGTCATTTTCTGTTTTGGGCCAAATTCAGCCCGTCGTTATAGTCGGCCCGTTTGCGGACCGTTAGTCTGTTGGGCCAGTTTCATAGCATCGCCAAATACGGCCCATTATGGTCAGCCCATAAAACGTACGATTTCCATTAAAGGCCCATCTATGGCCCATTAAAGGCCCATACAAGACCCATAAATGAGCCGGCGGCCCATGGATCCTACGAGACGTACAAGGCCCATGGATCCTACAAGACGTAGAAGGCCCATGGATCCTACGAGACGTAGAAGGCCCATGGATCCTACGAGACGTAGAAGGCCCATGGATCCGACGGCCCGTGAAGGGCCATGGTCGGGCGAATTGGCCCCCGTTTGAACGATATAGCATATTCAAAGAATTATCCTACTCAATACTATCACCTCTAAAAAGCCTACACTATTACAACAAAGAGATCAAGGCATAGAAAGGTAGAATAATCCTACACTATACAATAATGAAATTACAGCCGATTATACCCACTGGGCATTATGGTTCGGCACAGGTGATAATAAAGCATACACAAACAACAAATTACATACACTGGGCAAATACAGCTCATACATCATGGACGCGCATCAACTTAACTCCATTTGAACTATAATCTCTTCAGAAAATAGGATTGGCCGGATTCAGATAGCACAAATTTCAGTCTGCAAAATCTCCAATTCCTTCATGGTTACCTCAGTGTCTTGTTTCATTTTTTTTCACTCCTGCATCTAATACCTGCATGTCCGGTCTCAACTTGTTGATTATACGTTGACAATCATGTAAATGTTGTCTTGCCACCTCTAGTTGATGCTCGAGAACATCAGCACATTCCAATTCCAATTCATAATCATTCGGTAACGGCCATGTCGCACTACTTGCAGACCTTTGTGTTGATGTCACTTCATCCTGAAATGTTTCTGTAAGTACACATGACTAGGGCAAATATATAGTTACAACAGTGAAGCGAACAAGACACTTTTTGTACTACATGGCAAAATAGGACTAACAATAATGTTACACGTCACTTTAAAAAAAATGTTACACATCATGAAGCATGAGCAGGTGATATTTTAAAAATTATAGAAAAGATAGTCTGTGCAGCCTGCATACAAAAATCCATCTTAGCTCACGAGAGGAGCATGATATTGGGGCCCAATCGAAAACACAGACAAGTTACAAATTTAGACAACATGTTGCGTATAATTAAGCAAGCAGTTGGCCATTATGTGCCTCAATTAAAGTCTTAGGGAGCATAATGAACAGCAGAGGGTTTCATACAAACATACTACAGCAGGCAAAACTATGCAATCATTAGCGTAGTATAAACTAGATTGTGAGCCTCATGCAATAAAAGTTGGTTAATAGACTTCAAAGCTTCAGGCACACTTCGGCAGAGTAATTAAATGTTAAGGCCTTTAATTATGTCAACTAATAGTGATACAATTACCGAACATCAGGCATGATTATTTGGGCATCTCATTAACTAAGGACAAATAAAGCAATTGAAAAGAGAAAATTAACTATGCCTGAAACAAACAAGGAATTGAACTGTTGAGTTGCATACAATGACTTACCTTAGCAAGTTGAAGAGGCTCAACGCAGCTCCTACTTCTCTTGAAAGGCTCCTTCCTAACATCTTGTACTTGGAAATCCTCAATCTTATCTTCATTGCACCCCCTCTGCAAGGTGACACAAACTAGTTACTCATCTCCTTGGAAGATAAATATGCATACTTTCCAGTCTGTGAACACAAAGAATGAGATTATAACAAAACAACACCACATAGTGAAACATGCCGCATCTCTTGCACTTGCACACAATTAAATGAGCATTTACTATGTCTGCACTATGTAAAAACTAGGCATACCTTCGAACTGGATCTCCAGGTACTCTTGGAGAGCCTACTATAGTGTACAACCAAACCTTTATGTCACCTATGAGTTAGACAAGGCCCCACTACAGCAGCCCTTAGTGTTTAAATCGTTGACAAGCTCTGTTAGAGTGTTATGTCAAGAACAGCAAGTAATCGAAGCAAATAGTCCTAGTATAGCTGGCTGATGCAAACAAGCAATTGAATAGATGTGTGAGAAAATCTTACATATCAAGAAAAGAAGCAAAGAAGGAGGCTTAAAGACCATCACTTGACTGACCAGACTTAAGGGGCATTTAAACATCATGTGCAACATATGAACTAACATAAACATTGCATATTCCAGATTCTACAATGGAATGCACATGTATTAGGTTATGCAATGTATGATGATGCCTAAATGTACAGATAGCAGGCAGGAGTGATTCATCATTGCACGCGCAATTGATTCATCATTGCACGCGCAATTGATTCATCATTGCACGCACAATTGAACTGCAGGTTAATGGCAAGTTCGATTCTGCCTTTTCAGGGCATATTGTCAAAATAAGCCGTAAAAGATGTAAATAAGTCATTTTTGAGTTATGGGCTTGGGCTTAACTAATTTAGCTTTGGAGGGAGGTGTTTCGGGTAGAACCTCACTAAAAATTGAAGGGAAGGGGAATAGTGAAATGACTCTGTTGTCTGCCTATATTACACTCAAAATGCAACTGCTGACGCCCGTGTCACACCTGACCCTCAAGTAAAAACAAACACGCAAGCATTCATTGCCCTGCCCGCTTGCATCTCCTCTCCCCTTTCCACTATACGATGAATTGCTATGAGCTGCTTCTGCTGCTGCTATATGATGCATTGCTATGAGCTGCTCCTGCTGCTGCTATATGATGAATTGCTATGAGCTGCTGCTGCTGTATGATGAGTTGCTATGAGCTGCTACTGCTGCTATATGATGAATTTCTATGAGCTGGTGCTGCTATATGATGAGTTGCTACAAGCTGCTCCTGCTGCTGCTATATGATGAGTTGCTACAAGCTGCTCCTGCTGCTGCTATATGATGAATTGCTATGAGCTGCTCCTGCTGCTGCTATATGATGAATTGCTATGAGCTTCTCCTGCTGCTGCTATATGATGAATTACTATGAGCTGCTGCTGGCATATGATGAATTGCAGACTACTGCTACTGCTGTATGACGAGTTGCTATGAGCTGCTGCTGCTATATGATGCTTTCAGGTAGTGCTGCTATACGATAATAACCAACCACTTGGACCATCGAATTTCAATAAATAATTGTTCTTCATTTAAATGTGGGTCATGCATTCTTCATTTAAATTAGGCAATGGGATCTCTATGGAAAACATTGACCAAAGTAGATTGTGCCAAGTAGATGGTATATTTGTATTTGCATTTTGAGCAAATAGTGATGGTCTGTTTTCCTATCATATTAATTACTGTACTAGGTTCAATTTGTGATGTTTGCGAGTCAAATTAATTTTCATATGGGCAGCAAAATGAAAAAAATATTGCAATCTAGACTTTCCACTGATCATACCAAAGATAAGCTGAAAACGCAATGAAAAGAACTGGTTGGCTTATTACATGGAGCTTATATTCACAGGTGCTTATTTTCTTAGGATAACTCGTAATAACTGTCCCTAAAAAACTTGGCTAATAGAACTGGCATACAAATAACATGTCACGATGATTGCAATGGAGGAGTGACGTACCATGGCACACTGTATAGGCTCACCGCTGCCTCTCCTTTTTTTGCGATGTTCCATGTACTTGCCACATACATCTTGCACTTTTTCATTGTGTAACCCTATCTGCAAGTTGACACGGCTAATTTTAGACATCTCTACATGATACTACATTGCATATCCCTTGGGCATATTTAAACCACCAATTAACGATTGTGTGCGTACCATAAACTAGCCATGACTCTGTATGCTGGACTAGCAGGCACTCTAAGGGAGCCTAATGTAGTGCACTGGAATTCCTACACGCCACCTACGATTTTGGGTAATGTACTGCCCCCGTTCCTAAATATATGTCTTTGTAGAAATTCCAGTATGGACCACATACAGATGTATATAGATGCATTTTTGAGTGTAGATTCACTCATTTTGCTTCGTATGTAGCCTATAGTGGAATCTCTAGAAAGACTTATATTTAGGAACGGAGGTACGAGGTAGTATCATGTATGACATCTACATATCTAAGTTAGCAGCCAGTAGTAGAAATCATTGTCTGCACAAAGGGATTATTGGTCGAAAATCCTAGCAAAGCACGCTGGCAGGCACAGAACAATACAAGAGAGAGAGAGAGAGAGAGACGCGCTTACAAGATCATAGCAATGCCTCAGTCCAGGATCTTGGTTGGCCAAGCTATTAGATCCAGAAGAAACATCGTCCTTGTAGTTTTTGCCACCTGCATAACAGGTAACAGCGACCGGTTAGTATATTTGAAGTACATCGGGCATGTGATGCTGGACGGTTTTAAAGGTGACAAGTACCTAGGCCGTGGCGGGTGCTTAGCATCTCTCCAGACTGTGGGAATCAAGTTAGAAACGTCGAGGGTGATGACGCTGCACTGGCTGTCGGGGTCCGGTAAGGAGATCTAGAACCATCGAGTAGGGTGTTTGTGGAGCGGCTCCGGTAGGGTGGACTGTAGTGTGGACGAAGCGGATCTATGGCCATGGATGAGGGCGTAGGTGAAGCTGCTCCGGTGGTTGGGTTAAGGATGGAGTCGACGATGCAGATCTGCGGCTGTGGACGGGGCGTCAGAAGCTGCTCCGGTGGTCGGGTTAAGGGTGGTGTCAATGATGCGGATCTGCGGCCATGGATGGGTTGTCAGAAGATGCTCCGGTAGGTTGGATGAGGGTGTGAGGAAGTGGATCTGAGGCCGTGGACTTGTGAGTTGGCAAAGCGGCCCCGGTAGGGTTGAGAATGATATAGGCGAAGCTACTCTGGTAGGGTTGAGGAAGGTTTCGGCGAAGCGGCTCCGGTAAGGTTGAGGAAGGTGTCGGCGAAGAGGATCAGAGGCCGTCGACGGGGGCGTCGGTGGGGCGGCTCCGGGGGGTGTGGACAAAGCGTCTCCGGTGGGGAGTACGAATGAGCCGCTGCAGATGCGCGGCAGTTGACGAGAGTACCGGCGAAGTAGATCCGGCGCCGTGGACAAGGCCGACACTGAATGGGCTGTGGTAAAGTGGTGGATGAGCAGTCTACATGTTTCTACGGGAGGTGGGAGGGGTAGATGCGACCGCAGAAGAAGATCCGGCGAGGTGGACGCCGCTGGCAATGAATGGGCGATGGTATGCCGGTGGATGAGCAGTCTAGGGTTTCGAGAGGGGAGGGGAGAAAGGGCGATGAAGTACGTATGGCATGATGTAAGATGCTCTGGTGTTGTGGAGTTAGTCATTTTTACGGGAGGGGGAGAGGAAATGGGGGTGCCGTGTAGTGGGGGAACCGGAAGTTACCAAAGCAGCCTCGACCTATCATGTAGATGAGGGCGGTATTGTAACAGTTGGTCTCCGTGCACCAAGGACAAAAGGGGGATTTCGCATGCTAAAGACTAAGGTGGCGGAAATTTTAGAAGGAGGCGGGAGATTTTGCCGCCCATGGGATCGTTCGTATCCAGTTTCAACTAATTTTGGACCGTGCTAGCGGGAAGGTCATGCTAGACTATGTAGACGGGGCATGCGTCAGCAGTTAATAACTGGTGTGAAGTCCACCCTAGAAAAAAGAAAATAACTCGGGATGATGCGCCGATAACTTGGACGTTCAGACGGGCGCGACCAATCATACGGGTGTAGTGGCACGTTCACAAAAAAGGGATCAAACGCTTAACCTATGTATTTCTCGTGTAAATAGATAATTTAGTGCCATTGGTTATTTACTTTAAACATAATGCATTGACGTGTTAGTGTAGAGGCGCACAAAAAGAAATGGATATTGTAGTCAGCTACTTAAAAGTGTTACCTCATATGATTACATAGCCTCCATTTCATAAATTGCGTACCCGTTGAATTCATATATGAATATTACATATATTACTTCAAAATAGAAACTTAAATCATCCAAGACTAATGAATTTGAATGCAAGAGTAACAATGGTGCATGTTCATGATAGCTACATTGGTTGTTTGAAGAAACATCACTGTAACTTTGGCATGCACAACTAAAAGGGCTTATTTAAATAGAAAAAATGTGATATGTGAGTGTCCAATCTTTATAGCGTTCAATCAATACTGCACATCCACGATCGCTAGATAGTGATACGTGAATGAATTGTGCAATCTCTCTCACACGCATACATATCTCATTTCCCTGTGGGCATCGGAATCACACACGCGCACTTCGTGTATTTCTCTCCCACCATCAGGGTTAAATTCATCTTTCTACCCCGTCCTACAAGTCTATCACATAGAAACACACACGCTCTCTATGTCTAACATGCCCACCCCTTTAATTCCTCCCACCCACAGCCACTAATGACTCTCACACATATGATATCTACCTGTCCCTTAATATAGCTAGATATGTGTCACACAAACTTCTTCTCCCTACTAGTAAGATGCCCATGCGTTGCACGGAACATCAAGATGCATTTGTATGAGAAGTTTATCTTGTGGGAGAAAAGGATGAACGAGGGAATGCCTTATTTGCAAATGCAGAGAGGGGTGTGGGTATCTTTTTGCAAAATTTCCATAGTTTCCTTCCTGTCCGTCGGATATAAATTGGATGGCCTATATTGCAGGATGGCAGGAAAACCATCATCACCAACTCTATTTTTTATAAGAGTAGAAATATGTGAGTGTCACTGCCCCCCCCACACACCCACACTTCCCAACACCGAAGGAGTAGGGTGACACCTCGATCTTCATACTAATCTATCGACTGGCTTCTCTCTCAAACATACACACACACACTACCCGGCACCGAAGGAGCTAGTAGGGTGGCACATCGATCTTGATAATAATCTATCTACTCCTCTTTCAAACATACACACACTCGCTAGTTGTGCCTCTGTGCCTACCGCGCACACTATCGATACGTCTT
>NC_041384.1:268204368-268214171 GCF_002162155.2 Triticum dicoccoides
AGAAGGGTGACAACTCGATCTGATCATAATTTGTAAATTGGTTTCTCTCTCAAACATTGTGTCTCGGTGCCTCGCTCGGTAGCCCTCTCGATATGTAGACTTCTCGCGTGTGCACAGCTGTAGTGACGATGACACTGAACCTAGTGTGCCTTGTTTTTACCGGCCTCATGTGATAGTTTCCACCCTGTTTTATGTTAATTAACAAGGCAACCTTTTCTTTGTTACTACTAGTGAATCTGAAATCATTCGGGGCAGACATAAAATATATCACTTCAACCAAATTATCGCAGCAACTATTTAAAAAGAAATAAGCTAGTTGCCCGTGCGTTGCAAGGAACATCAAGATGCATTTGTATGAGTAGTTTATCTTGTGAGAGAAAAGGTTGAACGAGGGAAGGCCTTATTTGCGAACGTGGAGAGATGTGTGGGTATATTTTTGCAAAATTGCCATAGTTTCTTTCCTATCCGTTAGATATAAATCCGACGGCCTATATTGCAGGATGGCACGCACACCATCATCACCAACTCTGTTTTCTACTCCCTCCGTCCCAAAATACTTGTCATCAAAATGGATAAAAAGATATGTATCTAAAACTAAAATACGTCTAGATACATTTACTTTTATCCATTTTGATGACAAGTATTTCTGGACGGAGGGAGTATTTGTCTTTTTAGAGATTTCAACAAGTGAGTATGACCGGACCTTACCAACATACTCAAAAAAGTAGTCCATAATTTTGATGTTACCCTCTTTTCTTGGTGGTGCAGTGCCATTTGGATACCTCATAAATAAATAAAGTACTACATGATACTAATATATGATACATGGCGCAGGAGTACTAAGTATTATTAATACAGTTTTGCTAGAAATCATCTAGATGAGATATAATTTGGTCTCATTCATCTTTTATAGCCATTGGATGTGATGCTATATAAGATGCGTGTGTGCTGACGTGGGTTGTATTTGTTCTTGTGCAACGAACTGACCACTGCATGTCATGTCTGATAGTCTCAAGTCATTAAAAGCATACAAGCCCCACATCTCTTCTTGGTTGATTCCTCTATTTATGTCAAAAAATAAGAAACAACGTGAGAGTTAATGCACCACGCCTATGTGTTTACTATTTGGTTTTCGTAAGATGACTTAATACTCACCTAGACGGAGGGAGTATTCGATTTGACAGCGGGCGGCGCAGTTGCCGATACGGCTTTAATGCAGACGAGGGAGGGAGTAGCGGTTCCCGATATGTTGAACGACCAATGCATCCTTCTTCAATTAATGCATGAGGGAAGTAATGGGAGGAGGTCCGGGAAAAGAGGCTGCACAATGTGAATGCAACGCAGTTTGCCCTCATTGCCCTCATATAAAGGAGCCCCTCCATTCCAATGCATCTACCACATCGTACGCACCTAAGCATTTGTGTAAGCACCTACACTAAGCACAAAAGAGCTCACTCCAGACCCATGGCGGCGATGCTCGTGAGCGGCCAGCGGCTGCGCCAGATGGTCCACGACGCCGGCTTGCGGCATGGCACCGAGGATAGTCTCCAGACGGTGTTGGAGACCGGCTGGTGGATGGCCGCCTTCGATGCCAACTACGACTCTCAGTTGGACCAGATGATCGTTGCCACCAGCAACAAGTTCACCATCCTCAAGAAGCTCGTGGACGACATCGCCGTACTCCTCCAGCCCGCGCGCCTGGGTTCCTCATTGCCTACCACCCTAATCGGCCTCCATGGACGGAACCTCTTTCAAGCACTGGTGGCCCTGCGACTACCCACCGACGCCACGAAGAATGTCCACCTGGAGGTCGCGCTCGCCGTGAGGCGCCTCGCCCTGCAAGAATTCGTCGACCTACACATCCACATGTACGAGGAAATTGTGTACATAGGTATCTACAAGGCTAGTGAGGACGCTACGACCATGGCCTTCCTCAACCGGCTGGAAGCCTTGGATGCCTTTGCTGAGAAGAACCTCGACCTCGCCACAAAAGCCGCCGCTCCTTAGCCGCCGGTCGGTGGCCCGACGCACTAAGTTGAGGAGGAGGAGGTCGTACGTTCGTGGATCCATCTTTCTTCTTGCCTTCTGTAACCACCACTGCGATCGCATCATCGTGGCCTTAATTCTTATTGTGTTGTTGCATTCTCATTCCAGTCAATACCGACATGTGCGATCCCTTTGCTTAATTATATGCATCACTATAACTAGTACTCCATGCGTCAATTTATAAGTTGTGCTTACCTTTTCCATCAACTTCGTGCAACGCGCGGGCATCTTGCTAGAAACACTAGAATATGTCTATATAATCCGTATGTGATAGTCCATTTGAAATCTCAAAAAAGACAAATATTTAGGTACGGAGGGAGTAATATATTAGGAGTATATCAAGACAATAGTGATTTCTTTCAAGTTTGTGAACAAATACTACTATTCTACTACTTTGGATCCATCGCAATGCACGAGCACATTGCTGGTAAAAGGAAAAGGCATGTCGCGTTCGCATCGCACCCCCACACGTCCGGGAATCGGGAGTACAACACGGCCCGTCCGGCATGACACATGGCTTACGGATGGCGTGTTGCCTAGCATTTTCACTTTCATGTGGGACCGCCATTGAGCAAACCGACACCCCACCCGCCGCCGGTTTGGAAAAAAGAAACGAGGGGAAGATCTAGCTGTAGCATGGAAGCCAAGAAATTTGGTGTCAGACGGGGCTCGTTGATAGAGTAGGAGCATTCCGTACTAGTACTACTCCTACTAGTACCAAGTTTGTACTCCTAATACTATATTACTAGTACTACCACTATACAACTAGAAGGTACGTGCACGGCACAACATCGTAGGAACAAAAAACGGGAAGATCTTGTTTTGGGTGATTTATCTTTTTTTCAATCAACGTAGTATGAATAATATGATGTGGGGGGCACCCATGAAGCTTATGTGGCTTGGTTCCATGTCTACGGAAGGTTAGAGAAAAATAAATAGATAATGTGTTTAGAGTGTACTCCACTAAATAGATATATATACTTTGGATCCGTTGCAATGGACCGGCACATCTATATCTATACCCCCTATATAGTGTGTGAAAAACTTTGAAGGTTGGTCGTTGGATGAAGCCAATCCGATGGTACAAAGATGGCAAATCCGAGCACTACTGGCCGTTGGATATCAACCACCAGATTCTGCCACATGTATAATCTAGAAGACTCCATGGTTGAACTTAATTCATGACTAAGGGCCTCTTTTATTCATAGGATTGCAGAAACACAGGAATAGGAAAAAGTAGGATTGGAATGGCATGTTCATTGGATCCCTATAGGATTTGAGTTTGTTTGATTGTGTCACATGAAAAACAAAGGATTTCTTTCAAGAGGTTGGAGTGCATGTTAGAATTCCTGTGAAACGTAGTACAAATAAATCCTTAGGAAAATATTCTACATGATTCAATCCTACGAATCAAATGACCAACGTAGGAAAAATTCCTAAGGATTCTAATCCTTCAAAGATCCTATGAAAATCCTTTGAATCAAACAGACCCTAACTTTGCCACAACTAAGCTTAGGCAAAGTTATTAGTTCTTCAAAATGAGAGAAACAAGTTGGCAAGCCTAAGGGAATCTTGCCACATTTTTTGTGTGTATGTCATGTGGGGCCTTAGTGTGGCTTGCCTAAGGTGTGGCTTGAATCAAACACTCGCCTAAGTTAATCAAACTTGCCTAACCTTACATTCCACCAGATTTTGCCACATGTTAGAATCCAGAAAGCTCCACATGTAGAAGCATAATGCACAAACCACCAGAATCTCATGTGTGCAATGCACGTTTACCTTACTAGTACTAGTTGGTAGTAGTAAGAAACAAATTCCAGTTTTGGCACGAGCTCGTACTGCAGGAGCACCACAAGGCCTGCCGCAGGAGTTACATTTCCCTCTCGGGGCCCATGGGACCGTACTTCAGTGGCTTAGTGGTAGAAACAAGAAACATGATGGTCGCCGTGGTTCAACTTCCATGGACAAGTTGTCATGTCTGCTGACACATGTATATCAAAACTAGAGTGTTTATATTTCAAGCACGTGAACAAGTATTATTCTACTACTTTGGATCCATTGCAATGCACGGTCCAGCACATTGGTAGTAGTAGTGTCCATCTCTATATCTAGAGGCCTTCCCTCGTTCATCCTTTTCTCTCACAAGATAAACTACTCATACAAATGCATCTTGATGTTTCGTGGAACGCACGAGGATGTTTCCTTGGGGGTCTCTCCAGCGCGGCGTGGTGTAGTTGCAAGTTGACGCCCCTTGAGATGCCGACGTTGAGGGGCACTCGGATTTCCTCCGATGAGCAGGTAAGATGAGTTTGATCACGTAGTAAATGCATTCTAAAGACTACTTCCGTGTCCATTTCCTAATTCTCCCCCTGCCCAGTGTTTCACAGGTTAGGCTCGGTGCAAGTGGAGATTGGCTTGCATATGTACGGGAGGGTACCAACATCAATTTGCACAACATTTACAACGGTGAAACCGTTCCCGTAGAACCTTTGTCCAAAATTGGGATCAGCCATGCAACGGGCCACCGCACGAATTGGTACGATGGAACCACGGTGAGATTGAATAAGATAGCACGAACCTTGCACATGGCGGTCAAAGGCGGACCATGCCATCTGCGACCGATTTTTTGCCATACGAGTAGGAAGACGATGTGCTCCTTTCTAACCGCATCTTCGCGGTGACAAACCAGGGGACTTATTTTGCATGGGACACATCCTACGATATACTCCCTCTCTCCCAGTTTATTTCTTTTGAATCTTTTCGTTTTATAAGTTTCAAATTCAAATTTAGACCTCCCCATCACATGTTGAGATTACAATGTCCATTAAATCGATGCGTTCATGTATAGTAAAGAAACAAATCTCGAGTTTGGCACGATTTCGTGCTGCGGGAGCACCACAAGCCTTGGCGCAGGAGTTACATTTCCCTCTTAGGGCCGTCGGGACTGAGCTTCGGCACCTTACTACACCTACCTTTGAATCAATAACATGTGGACCCGATAGGTGACTGGTCCACATGTAATGCTCCCATAGGCAGAGGGGCAGTGGGGCCAAGAGGGGTGAGCCGCAGGTCGGGGGACATGTGGTTTCATGGGTTCGAGCAGCGTCATGGGAACCGAGGGTGGCTGTGGTAGAAACTTGATGCTCGCCACATTTTAGGTGGCCCACATGTCATGCACACAAAGGCAGAGGGGCGGTGCGGCCGAGAGGGGTGAGGCGCATGTTGGGGGGCGTGGTGCCGTGGGTTGGAGAGGCATCGTGGGAATCGCGAGATGAAACGCGAGTTGAACTTCCATGGACAACCTATCATCTCTATGGACACATGCACTGCATACCGATCACTGGAAGGAGTAGCAGAGAAAGCTATATATGCGGATAAATAGTTCCTTATAGTCAGGCGGACCCACGCTACTACTCTGTTCCAAAGACATGCACACCATCGAAATAGTCCATCTATATCAATATACACCGAGAGGGAATAATTTTTTTACAAGAGAGGAAATAGTTCATCCATCCATAATGCCCTCCTGCTGGTGCAGCTTTTTATTCTTCTTCTTCTTCTTCTTCTTCTTCTTCTTCTTCTTCTTCTTCTTCTTCTTCTTCTTCTTCTTCTTCTTGTTCTCATTCTCTGTGGGAGACAGCTTTGCAACAAGCTCTTTGGACCTTGCAGCTATCTCGAAACTCACATGGGCATCGAGGGCAGCATATTTTATCCGCTCGTACGTCAAGGGATAATTCTCCCATCCAGACGACCTTAATGCCACCGTCTCGTCACCCGTCTGAAGATTTGTACCGAGCACAAAATTTTCTACGTCGAATAGGGATGGTGTCTGTTTATCACAAACTTCTACAGGAATTTTGATTCTGGTTTGTAGGTCAGCGATGCTATTCAAATCAAGGTTGTACGGCTCCAGCTTCTATTTGTCCCCTTTGATGGCTGCCCCACAGATGTATACGTCCTCCCGAGACAAGAAATCATGAAGCTCACCTGGTATGGAGGGAGAGTGTATGATGTGGTACACCAAAACATCATCTTCGAAGCACAGCTGAAGGACGGCGGCGCGCTGGATCTTCCCAAGGGCACGCTCCGTGTACTCTGCATCGAGACCGATGACCCTCGTCTCTACCTTCTCGAGGGAGTTGGATACATTGTTGATCCACTACCGAACAACCCTTGGGTGGACGGTGACGGTGGCAACTATGCGCATCGAGCCTTCGACAAGGACATGTTGGACGCTAAAAACCTGCATCTCGATCTCTATCGCCATTTGGAACCGCTGGAATGGAGGGCTATGGTTTGGAGAATTAGGATTAGATGGCTAGTCTAACTAAAGTAGTAGTTGATTATTTAAAGAGGTTAAAACAATGTGAATGCGGTGGGGTTTGGATGCAAATGAAGACGAAGGGGAGGTGAAGAAGCCGAGGAGAATCGGTTCCCAATGGAGAATTAAATGGGAGAAGTGGCATGCAGGCAGTTGATTAGACAGCTTGGTAGACTAAACGAAAAGGCTATGCGGGTAGACTGATGAGTCAACCTGTTCGTGTACGTGCCCATCCTTCCTGATAGGTGGGACCTATGCAAACAGATAAAGAATGTGTGGTGGTTTTTTATTTGAGCGCGTGAGTGGGAGACACAACATTCTCTGGTTAAGGAATACTCCCTCCGTTTAGGTGAGTATAAGTCACCTTATGAAAATCAGGTTTTCTCAAAACCTTTAGGCGTGGAGCATTAACTTCCTGCTCGATCCCCTCCCAGCCTCGTTAGCCAGCGTTCTCTTCCTCTGCTGCCGCGTTCTACCTTTCCATGTTTCCTCTGGTCAAGTGTGGAACGATCTGGATGTCGTCCTTGATGCACCAGAATGACCACTGCATGCATCGCGGCAGAGCATTGATTGGGCATGCACGAGAATTTGGTTCTGCTTGCAATATGGATGATACCTGAACGATGAAGTGAACAGGCATGCTAGCACGAGAGACCTATTTACTCTATACAATACTGGAGTACTCATGTACCTACTAGTAGTAGTAGTAGTAGTAGTACAACTGTGGTACACTTGATGGTCAAAATACTATTCATCCGGTCCTCACAGTGAAGTGACAACACCCTGCGCCTGACACTAGTCCAGGCGGCGTGTTCGGGTTACCAAAGTCAGCCTCACCCTGTGCATAGTGCAGTCTTTCACAGCCACTGTACAGCACATTGGCGCCTCGCCTCGTCTCCCTCTCCGCTCCCATAGCACCACTCCATCTCCATCTCCATTTCACTGTGCCCCCGTGTACCGTCGCCTCACTCGCCTCCCCCAGTACCACTATTCTCTCGCTAGCCGCTCCAGCACTGACATCCTTCTCCCCCGTAAATCAAGCCCCCTTCCAAACTCCACCATGGCCGAACGCGAACCGCGCAGCATCCATATGAGCCGTGATTGGAGCAATCTTCCCAGTGACATCCTCGACCTCTGTTGTTCGTGTATGGATATGTTGAGCGCCCTGCGGCTGGCTGCATGCTCAAGGGACATGCACACGGCCATCGTCGAAGCGAGGCCTAAGCTTTTCAAGACACCCTGCTTGCTGCTATCTGGTCTTGCGAGATTGGCTCACCATGATATGGAGGCGTGCATGATGCCCCTCGACTTCAATCCGATCTCCATTAGCCTAAACTTCTTTGCAGGTATGTAGTGGGTCGTCGTACATCATTTCCCTTGACATCTATCCGATCACCATCGCACGAAACTTCTTGGTAGGTATGTACTGGGTCGGCATGAACTCCCACTGGATGGCTGCCTTCAGAGAAGACGGTAAAAAGTTGGTGCTCGTGAACTTCCAGACCTCCCATGAGATTATCCTTCCTCCGTTGGATTATATAGAGTATTACCATCGCGGTCCAAGTCATCTAGATTACTACGTCAGTTGGACAGACCTTGTTTTGTAGAAGGTTTTAATCTGACAAGTGCCCACATGACATGCAAATTACGCAGACTTCAAGCTAATTGCCTTGTTCGACCGCGGACTCGCCTATGTTTACGTCGGTGCCTTCTTTAGCTGGAGACAACTCGGCTCGCAGTGGCTCATCGTCAAAGCTGATACACACTTCTGTGGTGCTATTGAACACAATGGCATCATCTACGCGATCGACAAAGCAAATGGCACCACGTATTGCTGGGACGGCGCGTGTAAGTTGTTTCCCCTCATGTTAATGATGATGCCATGACACTGTTTGAACTTTTTGTGATGATTGGCATATCTCTGTTTGAGCAGAATTTGAGTAGAACTATGGCAATGTATTGGAGATGCCGTAAATTAGCTATATTTGGAATGAGTTAATTCATGTGATTGCGACCATGTCATTACAGCCAATTTGTACCCTGAATAATCAAACGGTTAGGAATATATGGATATTATCCTTATTTTACAGTAATCTATATACTACTACTAAATATGAGTGTGTATCAATGGCCATGTTAGTTTCCTCATTTTCATGATGTAGAAACATGCACCACACTGTTGGTTTCATCTAACCATACATTAGGGAAGTAAATGTGCATATGGAGAACTCTATATTTGGAAGTAGTGAAATCCTGCAATGCTTACCATGTGTACATACCTATATTTGCCCTTCAGCAATCAATGGCTAGAATAATATCCTCACAAAAATTTTGCCCACAGAACACGAGTATATAACAATGCATGCTCTGTTAGTTACCTTGAAGAATTTATTTGTGAGGACAGAACATGATTACATAACATGCATGACATGGTAGTTTCCTGTGAAGAATCGATTGCGAGATAACATGAGTATAACCATGCATGGCACTTCTATATTTTTGAACCCATTATACATTTCCCTCTATTTTCCTCCCAGTTCCAACAGGGACATATCAATGCTATTTCTTGCATTATCCTACTCATACTCTGAACAATGATGATCTTACATTAACAATGTCTGTCCTTTTTGATATGATGTAGTGTCCCTATAGTTACTTGTAACGCCCCGAGACCGATGTGCCAGGTGTCCTCTAGTTATTCTCTGTTGTTGCCTTGTCATTGCTTGCGTGTCATTCATCGCATATAATGTCATCATGTGCATTTCATTTGCATACAGGTTCGTCTCATGCATCCGAGTTTTTTCCCCGTTGTCCGTTTTGCAATCCGGTGCTTCGTTCTCCTCCGATGGTCTTTTCTACCTTTCTTTCGTGTGGTGGGATTATACATTCCCGGATTGGACCGAGACTTGCCAAGCGGCCTTGGTTTACTACCGGTAGACCGCCTGTCAAGTTTCGTACCATTTGGACTTCGTTTGATACTCCAACGGTTAACCGAGGGACCGAAAAGGCCTCGTGTGTGTTGCAGCCCAATACCCCTCCAATTTGGCCCAAAAACCACCTAAACCTATTCCATCATCTCGGTCGTTCGATCACGATCGCGTGGCCGAAAACCGCACCTCATTTGGACTCTCCTAGCTCCCTCTACCTATAAATATGTGTCCCTCCCGGAATTTTCGCGCAGATGAACCCTAACCTCCTCCTCCGCGCATCGCCGGACAATTTCCCACCGTGCCCGGACATGTCCGCTCGCCCTCCACCTCACCCCGCCCAATGGGCAGCCGCCACATCAGCCGCGCCACCGCTCCGGGCCAACCGCGGCGCGCCACCTCAGCCAGCCGCCTCATTCTCTCTCCTCCCCGCCTCCCGCGGCCCGTCGGACCCGTGGCAGGCCCGCCCGGGCCCGGATCTGCGCGCGCCTGCCCCGCCGCCTGAGGGC
>NC_041384.1:268214628-268241176 GCF_002162155.2 Triticum dicoccoides
CGCCGCACTCGCGCACCCCGCGCGCCACCTTTCCTCGCCGCCATGCGCCGCCTCGCCGTCTGCCGCCTCGCCGCCATGCGCTGCCACGCCGCCTCGCTGCCACGCCTCCTCCCCACAGGCCGCCTCGGTCGACGTGCACTGCCACCTCGCTCGCTGGCGTCCTCCGCCGCTGCCTCGCCGGCGTCGTCCTCCAGCCTCCGCGTCGCCTTCTTCCTCCTCTCTGGCCGTCTCCCCCGTCTCCGGCGAACTTCTCCGGCGAGATCCACGAAGCGGGATCAGATCCACCACTCCCTCGATCCAAACGCCCCGTCCAGATCCGGATCCCTCCGTCCCGTACCACTTCGTCCCGGTTTGACTTTTTCCGAAGGTATATTTTCACTAAGTCCCGGAAATTTTCAGTCCAAGTGCTCATGTTCGTGGCTCCGTAACTTTGCATCCGTAGCTCCGATTCTTGCATATAGCAGATTAAAATGTTCATCTCAGAGAGTAAATCATTTCATTCCATTACATCATTTTCATTTGAGATCATCTTGATGCCCTAAATGCTCTTAGAAGATGGCTACTTGAGTTAATTGTCAGATCTGCTACTCCGTTTAGCACTTTTGTCATTTTTGCCATGATTAATGTGTGCATGATATGCCCTGATGCTCTACATGTGTTTTGTTAAGGGTTTTGTCATCTTTCCAGAGGTGCAACCCATGTATTTTTGTGATGTGTGTGGTGACTTGTGCAAGCTTGCAAAGTGGTGCACTTGCTAATTCTGTTTTGAGGGACTTAGCAATTCCACTAAGTCCTGGATCTGTTTATCTCATGATGCCATATGTTCATGTTGTTTCCTACTGATCCGTGCCTCTTTTGAGGATGATCAGTAAGGGTGTTTTGTTAATATTGTAGTGCTCTATCCATCCATGTCTTTGTTTGCAATTATGGAGCAGCCTAGCTTGAGTCAATCGAGCTCTACTTTTGCTACTTTGTGAATCTGGCAGATTTTCAACTTGTTTGCAATTTTGTCGATGATGTTGTAGTTGATCCGTGCATGTTATGCTATTGTTCTTGCCATGTCTAGCTTGAATTTTGTGCCTTCTTTATGGGTGTATGCTTGTCTTGCCATGACTTGCACCGTAGGGAGTGCATCGAGCTCGTAAACATGCCTACTTGAGTTATATTTTCGCGTGCTTGCAATTGTATTTTCTATGTTCGCGTGCTTGCAAGTATGAAAACTGATTATGTTTTTGCTATGTTCGCGTGCTTGCAATTGTATTTTCTGATCCCTTTTGGCTCAAGGTCACTAAGGGACTTTTGTTAAGCTCTTTGAGTAGCTCCATTCCATGCTTTACTTTGACATGATCAGATCCTATAGCATGTAGTTTTGTTGCTCCGAAGAGGGCTACCTGATCTGAAATTCCAGACAAGTGTTGATTTCACTAAGTCTGAGATCTGTTTGTCATATGCATTTTTGCCATGCTTGTTTGAACCTGTTAATGGATGAATTGGCCGTAGCTCAGTGCTATACTTTTGTTAAGTATCTTGTGTGCATCCCTGCCATGTATTTTGTTGTCATGTTTGGGTGCTATAGCATGTTCATCTCATTGCATTTAGATGGCTACTTGCTGTAAATCGCAGACCGGTGTCATTTTTGAATTGCTTGCCATTTCGAAACCGTAACTCCGATTCCAGCGTTCTTTATATCATTTTCAAGCGATTTCATCTCATCTTTCCAGTAGCACACTTGGATTTCCATGTTGAGGCCAGGTTCATGCATTTCCTGTCATATCTTGCATTTCACATCCCGCATCGCATCCCGCATAGCATAGCATCTTTGCATTGCGTTGTTTGAGTTTGCACGTGGTTGATTGTATCCTTGTTGCTTGTTTGTCTTGTTTGGGTAGATCCGGGAGACGAGTTTGCTAATGAGGAGCCCGTTGAGTTTGCTTTCGGGGATCCAGTCAACTCTGACAACTGTGCAGGCAAGATGATCAAACCCTCGAAATCACTACTATCTTTGCGATGCTAGTTTGCTTGCTCTTTTGCTATGCCAATGCTACGATGCCTACCACTTGCTTGCAAGCCTCCCAAATTGCCATGTCAAACCTCTAACCCACCATGTCCTAGCAAACCGTTGATTGGTTATGTTACCGCTTTGCTCAGCCCCCTCTTATAGCGTTGCTAGTTGCAGGTGAAGATTGGAGGCGTTCCTTTTTGGAACATCTTTTATTTACTTGTTGGGATATCATTATATTGCCATGTTATCTTAACGCATCTATATACTTGGTAAAGGGTGGAAGGCTCGGCCTCTCGCCTAGTGTTTTGTTCCACTCTTGCTGCCCTAGTTTCCGTCATATCGGTGTTATGTTCCCGGATTTTGCGTTCCTTACGCGGTTGGGTTATAATGGGAACCCCTTGATAGTTCGCCTTGATTAAAGCTTTTCCAGCAATGCCCAACATTGGTTTTTACCATTCGCCACCTAGCCTTTTCTTTCCCTTGGGTTCTACAGACTCAAGGGTCATATTATTTTAACCCCCCCGGGCCAGTGCTCCTCTGAGTGTTGGTCCACCTGTCAGCTACCGGTGGCCACCAGGGGCGACTCTGGGCTGGCCTACCCGTACCTAGGACAATCTGAGTGTGCCCTGAGAAAAAGATATGTGCAGCTCCTATCGGGATTTGTCGGCACATTCGGGCGGTGTTGCTGGTCTTGTTTTAACCTGTCGAAGTGTCTTGAATTACTGAGATACCGAGTCTGATCGGAACGTCTTGGGAGGAGGTCTATTCCTTCATTGACCGTGAGAGCTTGTCATGGGCTAAGTTGGGACTCCCCTGCAGGTATTTGAACTTTCGAAAGCCGTGCCCGCGGTTATGGGAAGATGGGAATTTGTTAATGTCCGGTTGTAGATAACTTGAACCTTTACTTAATTAAAATGCATCAACAGCGTGTGTAACCGTGATGGTCTCTTCTCGACAGAGTCCGGGAAGTGAACACGGTGTTGGAGTTATGCTTGACGTAGGTTGTTTTAGGATCACTTCTTGATCATACTTTTATCGACCGTGCTTTGCCCTCTCTTCTCGCTCTCATTTGCGTATGTTAGCCACCGTATATGCTAGTTGCTTGCTGCAGCTCCACATCATACCTTTTACCTTACCCATAAGCTTAAATAGTCTTGATCGTGAGGGTGCGAGATTGCTGAGTCCCCGTGACTCACAGATACTTCCAAAACCAGCTTGCAGGTGCCGATGAGTCCTTGCAGATGACGCGACCCAGCTCAGGAGGAGCTCGATGAAGATCTTGTCCTTTGTGTTGTTTCGTTCTAGTTGATCAGTAGTGGAGCCCAGTTGGGGTCGATCGGGGACCTTTGTCGCATTTGGGGTTCTTCTTTTATTTTGGTTCCGTAGTCAGACCTTGATTGTATCTGGTTGATGTAATGCTTTATTCATGTATTTGTGTGAAGTGGCGATTGTAAGCCAACTATGTATCTTTTCCCCTATTGTATTACCTGGGTTGTTTGCGAAGATTACCTCACTTGCGACATTGCTTTCAATGCGGTTATGCCTCTAAGTCGTGCTTTGACACGTGGGAGATATAGCCGCATCGAGGGCGTTACATTACTGCCCTTTGTAATCACACCACCTTTGCCAAAAACAGGGAAGCACAACTGGTTCCTCGCTCGATCAGACGACGACAAAAGACTGATGATCATTCGGACACATGAGACAGAAAAGTTATATTGCAAACACATCACTGTATACAAGCACCATGTAATACGTGAGTATCCGGACAATGGTTGTTACATCTATGAGCAGGATACCAGCTTGTTGGGGCCTTTAGGATTTTTTAGTTGGAGGCGGGTAAACAACCTTGGTTCACACTCTCTGTTTCTCGGACTCAATTATCCGATTAACCAGGAGATCACCGTTGGCAAGGACCTTGATGGTAGAGAGACTCTGTTTGCTATGGAAAACTGTGTCTACACGGCGAGCCCTAGGAGTTCGGGAGCAAACTCCCCTAATTGTCAACGATACAACCTGCAGCCAAAAGAAGGTGAGAATGACAAAGGCATCCGGATTAACTTTGATCCTTGGATGTCTCAATTCTGACAAGAAGTGATGTGGTTCGAGCCTTCAGGTTGATAGGTAATTGGGCTTTTGCATCGAAAGGGTGGAGTACTGGTGTCTCCGGATCACTGGTCACTGAAGCGGGGCTGCAAATTATGATGGTGTTGGATCATCTCTTCGAATGACTTTGTTGTCTTTGCTGCTGGTTCTGGATGGGTAGTTCTTTCTTTTGTTATGCATATTCCTTGACATTTGGTCATCCTCGTCTATGTCACTCTTACTATGTAATAGTTGCTTCTGTTTAGAATGTCATTCTCGTCTGGATCACGAGAGTCTGAGCGCTGCAGATGGGTGCATTTTTGTGGTGTAGCAAGACTTCTTATGAACTATCATGTATTTCTGTTTATGTCAGTAGTAGTCACTAGTCAGTGTTTGAATGTTGTATATATTGTTGTTTCGAACTGTTTATTGTCTCGAACTACTGGTGGGCTAAATGAGGGCGTCACCACTCTCTAGTGTTTAGAGTATATCTCCTTTTATAATTTGAGCTCAGTGTCTTTTCGATGATGTACACTTGTTTGGGCCAGTGAGGTGTCGTTGAATATGGGCCGAGTAGTAACGCAATGCCAAACAGGTCAATTATGACTCTCAGGACGGGCTCTCAAAAGATCCTGAAAAAAAGGCCGGGCTCTCCAAAAAAGAATGAATAAGGACTCTTAGGCCGACATGTGGGCGCCACCGGTGTTTTCGTGCACTTGCATGCCGAGAGCATATTGGCGCGTGCTCGAAATTCATGCTACATTTTCATTCGCAGTCTCCCGCCCCTCCCCCACCTCTAGAATCTCGATTCCTACTCCAGTTCCCCCAAATCCCCCTCCTGTACTCCCTATACTCAAGCGCACTATCATGTCGCCGGTCAACGCGGATCTCCGAGCCAGAGATCCTGAGGTCCGTCCCGCCTTCGGTCGCTGCGTGCTGTCGCTCAACAATGGCATGGCGGCGCTTGACGACCAGTTTGCCGGCAAAGTGCTGATGGTAACCATCAATGGCGACCGGCCTCCCGTCTCGCCGGATGACCTTGTCAAAGCTCTTGGCATTGCGCACGGCATCCAAATAAGTAACTTTCTCCTCGAAGTCTGTCCACCACCGGCTGATTTCTTCGTCAAGTTCCGAACAACTTTCGACTGCAGTCGTGTGTTCGAATCTTCCCGGCGTTTGTTCTGCGATGGCGCGCTGGTGAGCTTTGATCGGTGGCACCCAGGATGGGGCTCGGTGCCCTCTGAGCTTGAGTTTTTAACAAAGCTTACTTTCCACGGCATGCCTCGACGTGCTTGGAACAGCGAGTCCATGAACGAGCTTATCAACGACCTTGGAGGTGAGCTCGTAAGTATGTTTGTTCCTCCAGACAGCTGGGCTCTGACGGTTATGGCATGGATGAAGAAGCCGTCCACCATACCGAAGGTGATTGGTGTTGAGATACCGGTGCAGGAACTGGGGTTGTACTATTCGTCGCCACCAAGGCCGCCGCGGACCACGTTAAGGATGTACCTGTATCGAGTGTTCGTGCATGTCGAAGAAGTGGTCAATCCATCAATCAAAGTCCTGCCGCCGCCGCTGGTGCCAGGGTCCGTCAACGACGTCCATTACAAGAGTCAACGTCAGACTTTCCTCGTGTTGCTCGGAACGATGGATGGCACATGGCCTACTCCATCGCGCGGTGGAGGCCACTGCTTCTTTGGGAAAAGAGGCAGGGTTGGCTGCCTGGATGTGCTCTAATTTGAGGTAACAACTGAATCTTGTCAGATACTTGTTAAATCCGAGCTATGGGTGTGAAGCACTGATATGCCAGTACATTTGATTGTGACATGTTCTAATTTTGTACCTGAACTTTTTTTAGAAAGGGCTGAACGTCAACTTAATGTGCTAGGAGAACTTATTGTGTTGTCTATCTGTTTTCTTTGCACAACATTCAAGATATTTCCCCGTCATTGATAAAGATGATGAACCGTTATGTACGACTTCATTGGTTTCAACGTAGCCCTTCCCGTAGCGATCCACTGCTTCCATCCTGATTGTGCCGCCTGCGTGAAATTTTTGTACGCAAGTTCAGTGTGCTATGATGTTCTATATGATTGTGTCAACTATATAAGTTTTTAATGAGCATCAACAATGCATATGGCTGAAAGATGTATTTACGAGCATCGGCTGATGGGTCTCTATCTCTCTCTCTCTCACACACACACGCACACGCACAAGTGGGACCCGTTGAATTATTTATTTGCTCGTGACAGCTTTTAATTAGGTTCCACTATAATCTAACTTTTTTCTTAAGTTACTAATTGAGCTCAATGACTTCAAAAGGTTGTACAGAAGCCTTGTTTGGGCCTTTCCTGCGTCGCCGAATGTGGGCTGAGTAACCATGTTAGGTTGTACTGTACTACACAGGCCTTTTTCGCTATTTTTTCTTAAATAATACATTTTTTATTAATTTTCATAAATATTACGCTGGGTAATTTTTTTCAAAAATAATACACCATCCGCCCGCTGCAGGCCGACTGGGCCTAGTCGGCCCACAGCAGGCCGATTGGATTCCAGTCGGCCTACAGCTGGCCGACTGGCCCCTGTCGGCCCACTGTGGGCCGACTGGAGCTAATTGGCTCGCTGTGGGCTAATTGTTTTTGCAAAAGTGTTAATCATGTATTTAAAAAATATGTGTATTGTGACCTCCTCCGCTCGTTGTGGGCACTCTATTGACTAAAAAATATATTTTAAAAAGTGTTAATCATGTATTTAAAAATTGTTAAATGTGTGTATAAAAAATGTTCCTTATCTATACAATTTTTTAATGTGTGTATAAAAAATAGCTTTTTTCAACATCAGCAATGCAACTGGGCCGACAGTTGTACACAATATCCGGGTCAACTTGTTATTCTCCGCCCCGCTGGGCTGCAAACTTTCCTAGGAGGTATGCATTAGGCTTAACAAGAAAATGAACTTTAAGAAATAATAAATGGGATGTAATTATAATAACTGGACAGTTACTATGCACCAAACACGTAATTAGTTTGAAAAATATATTATTTTTGGAATTTGAAAATTTTAATTTCATTACTTGTTGCGCGCGCAATATTTCATTGGATTTTAACGTAATACAACTTTATTTTGAAATTCTATTTAACCTGACTAGAAATTTCGGATACAAATATTTCGGATCCCATCAAAATGTGGGAATTTTTTTTAATTCTGTTTTGAGCGGTTTTTTGAAATTATTAATCGTTGTCCTAGCTAGAAGTTGGGCTGTACTTTTAACAAACTGTAAATGGGCTGTAGTAAATTCCATTAGAATTAATAAATGGCCTGTACATTCTTACAAATCGCAAATGGGCTATATGTTCTCTACCAAATCCGAGCTGTGGGCCTACTAAGTTAATGCGTACCAAGGGCTTTGTCAACTTAGTGAATATAAATGATTCTAGTTGCAGTGCTCGTGCGATGTACATCCAACGGCCGTAGTGCTTCTTCAACCTCTGGTCTTCTTGCTCCAGCCGCCCAAAGCAGCGCCGATCGTGTCTCGTGCTCCTGCCTGCCGTGGCCGGCTGTGATGCCGCGGAGGCCTCACCGCCCCGTACTACTCCCACCACTGGCCAGGCCATCCCTCTACTCACCCACACCCCCTGTTATTCTACGGCGACGGCAGCCTCACACCGCAGTCAAACCAGTGAACCCTCGTACTCCTCTCCGCACGGGCTTCCGCTGCTGCGTCTTCCCTGGCTCCGCGTCGTCCCCTTCCAAGGCATCGCCGTCATCCAGACCACCGCCCTGGTGCTCTCGGCGTGGCGTGGTCAACATGGTCAACGACCGACTTCCATCGGAAGAGTACTATACATGGAGAGGCTGACAGTTGGGTCCACGGCAGCCGCAAGGAAGTGCCTCCTTATTACGCGCAAAATAATTATTCCTCCACCTGACAGCGGGGACCCATCGTACGGGCCACCGTATGTCACGAAAAAAATGATTCGCCCCCTGACTGCTAGGACCCACGAGCTACATCTTCGCACGCAAGGAAGTGCGTCCGGAAAAAAATGATTCGCTCCCCTGACTGCTGGAACCCACCAGGCCCCCGACTGCTGGGACCCACCAGCTACATCTTGCATGCAAGGAAGTGCGTCCGGGCAAGAAAAATAGAAAATGATTTGCCCCCGACTGCTAGGACCCACCAGCTACATCTTCGCAGGCAAGGAAGTGCCTGACAGTCAGGACCCACCTGGTTGAAGCGTACGTAGCGTTGTCATTCTGGTCGAGAACGTGTACGTACATACTGGTCGATGTAGAGGCGTGCACGTGTCATAGTAGAGGCGCGCACGTGTCGTAGTAGAGGCGCGCACGTAGCATGTACACGTACGTACAGCGGCCAGGGTGCAAGAAAGAAAATACGGCCACGTATGTGTACATACGGGCGGGGTCTCGAACGCCTACTCACGCATACGTACGGCCAGGGCTCGTGTGCATGGCTGGGTCGGAACAAAGAAACAGCGTCGTCGTCGTGTTCATGGGGAGGCAACAGAATGCGTCGTGTTTATGGGGATGCAACGGAATGTGTCGTGTTCATCAGGAGGGCTTGGACGGAACAGGCGATGGAAACGAGGCCTGGCGTACCGCAGAACAGAGGAAACGGCCTTGTGTTCGACCGGCCACGTTCGAAATGGGATCCTGTTCATCGTGAGGGGTCTGGCGTACTGCAAAACGGAGGAAACAGACCTCCTACGGTCGAAACGGGGGTCCTGTTGATCGGGAGGGGTGTGAAGTACCGCAAAACGGAGGAAACGGACTTGTGTTGGAGCGCTACGGTCGAAACGGGGGTCCTGTTCATCGGGAGGGGTGTGGCGTACCGCAAAACGGGACTCCACGGGATACTGTTTATCTCCACCGTCGACCTCCTCTAGCCTCCACGGGCTCCTGTTCATCCAGCCTCCACGGGCTCCTGCTCATCCAGCCTCCACCGCGCGCTACTCCACCGGCTACTGTTCAACCACCCCTCCACCATCTACTGTTTATCTAGCCCTCCACACCACGGGGTCCTGTTCAACCACCCCTCCACGGGCACTCCTCCATCGTCTACTATCATCCAGCCCTCCACACCATGGGGTCCTGTTCAACCACCCCTCCACCGTCTACTGTTCATCCAGCCCTCCACACCACGGGGTCCTGTTCATCCACCCCTGCACGGGCACCCCTCCACCGTCTACTGTTCATCCAGCCCTCCACCACACCACGGGGTCCTCTTCATGCAGAGGCAATGCCACCGCTCACTGTTCATCCAAACCCCCCCGCAACGCTCACTATTCATCCCATCGATCGAATTCAGTTAGCAGCAGTAGCGAAGGAATCGCTTGATCGGGTTCAGTTAACAGCCATCGATCGATTGCTCGGGTTCAGTAATGCGTAGCCTCCAGTGCAATCGCTCGGGTTCAGTTAGAGCCCAACGCCTCGCTCGGGTTCAGTTAGAGCCAACGCCTCGCACACGCGCACGTACGTGTACGAGAGAAACGCGCATCGCTCGGCCCCCGACCTCCCACCGTAACCGGGAACTCCTCGAAATTTTCCTCCCCCCCGCTTCTACCACGTTTTTTCTGTCATGGACGGCCCAAAGAATGTCATGCAGCTGCGTCTCCACCCCGCCCAGGATGAAAAGCCCATTTTCTGTCACGATTTTTTGTCATAGAAGTAGGAGCCCACCACATCTATGATGATACCGGGTTTTGTCACAATTATCGTCTAGAAGTGTCATATGTATGACAGAAAAAAAATTCGTTCGGCCCAAAATGTCACGGATGTGTCTTTTTTTGTAGTGGTGGTTGTGGTCGCTGCCGTGCTCGAGGAGGAGGAGGACAGGGCGGTGCCCCGGTGGTGCCTCCGTCGGCGGCTCCACCCCCGATGGAAGGCCATGTCATGGACCAACCTCGAGAGTTCATCATCAGGCTGTATAAGCCCCTGCGTAGCCGCCTTCCTCTTCCATCCTTCTTTGCATGAGAGATGGAGCTCGAGCAGCCGCGCGCCCTAAGGCTGCACATGAGGAGATGTGGGGATGGGAGCACGAGGGTTGACGTCGACTTCCCTGCCCCTCATGTCATGTACCTCTGTCGTGGCTGGAAGACCTTTGCCCGTGCCCATAGCTTTTCGGAGGGGGACATTCTCCACTTCAAATTAATGGAGAGTGGTCTAATCTCTGTCAAGATCTTTGGGCGCTCGGGAGGCTGCTTAGGGTGCTGCGTGGAGAGCTTGACCGACGATGAAAGCTCTTCCTCGAGTGAAAGTGACGAGGAGGACAGTCACGGCAATGACAATGGCAGCAGGCAGAGGGGCAACGAGTCTGACTCCGGCTGATCGTCGCCCGCACCATCTTCATCAGGCGGCAGCACCATCATCTGCATCTGCATCTAATACGTCTCCAACGTAGCTATAATTTATGAAGTATTCATGCTATTATATTATCTGTTTTAGATGTTTATGGTCTTTACTAAACATTTTTATATTATTTTTGGGACTAACCTATTAACCGGAGGCCCAGCCCAAATTGATGTTTTCTTGCCTATTTCAGTGTTTCGAAGAAAAGGAATATCAAATGGAGTCCAAACGGAATGAAACCTTCAGGAGAGTTATTTTTGGAACGGAAGCAATCCAGGAGACTTGGAGTAGACGTCAGGGAAGCTTCAAGGAAGCCACGAGGCAGGGAGGCATGCCCTACCCCCCTGGGCGCGCCCCCACCATCGTCGGCCCCTCGTGGCTCCCCTGACCGACTTCTTTCGCCTATATATATATATATCCATATACCCTAAAAACATCGGGGAATGGAATAGACCGGGAGTTTCGCTGCCATAAGCCTCCATAGCCACCGAAAACCAATCTAGACCAATTCCGGCACCCTGTCGGAGGGGGGAATCCCTCTCCGGTGGCCATCTTCATCATCCGGGCGCTCTCCATGATGAGGAGGGAGTAGTTCACCCTCAGGGCTGAGGGTATGTACCAGTAGCTATGTGTTTGATCTCTCTCTCTCTCATGTTCTTGAGTTGGCACGATCTTGATGTATCGCGAGCTTTGCTATTATAGTTGGATCTAATGATGTTTCTCCCCCTCTAATCTCTTGTAATGGATTGAGTTTTCCCTTTGAAGTTATCTTATCAGATTGAGTCTTTAAGGATTTGAGAACACTTGATGTATGTCTTGTACGTGCTTATCTGTGGTGACAATGGGATATCATGTGATCCACTTGATGTATGTTTTGGTGATCAACTTGCGAGTTCCGTGAACTTATGCATAGGGGTTGGCACACATTTTCGTCTTGACTCTCCGGTAGAAACTTTGGGTCACTCTTTGAAGTTCTTTGTGTTGGTTGAATAGACGAATTTGAGATTGTGTGATGCATATCGTATAATCATACCCACGGATACTTGAGGTGACATTGGAGTATCGGTGACATTAGGGTTTTGGTTGATTTGTATCTTAAGGTGTTATTCTAGTATGAACTCTATGATAGATTGAACGGAATGAATAGCTTCGTGTTATTTTACTACGGACTCTTGAATAGATCGATCAGAAAGGATAACTTTGAGGTGGTTTTGTACCCTATCATAATATCTTCGTTTGTTCTCCGCTATTCGTGACTTTGGAGCGACTCTTTGTTGCATGTTGAGGGATAGTTATATGATCCAATTATGTTATTATTGTTGAGAAAACTTGCACTAGTGAAAGTATGAACCCTAGGCCTTGTTTCAACGCATTGCAATACTGTTTTCGCTCACTTTTATCATTAGTTACTTTTCTATTTTTATATTTTCAGATTACAAAAACCTATATCTATCATCCATCTTGCACTTGTATCACCATCTCTTCGCCGAACTAGTGCACCTATACAATTTACCATTGTATTGGGTGTGTTGGGGACACAACGGACTCTTTGTTATTTGGTTGTAGGGTTGTTTGAGAGAGACTATCTTCATCCTACGCCTCCCACGGATTGATAAACCTTAGGTCATCCACTTGAGGGAAATTTGCTACTGTCCAACAAACCTCTGCACTTGGAGGCCCAACAACGTCTACAAGAAGATGGTTGTGTAGTAGACATCAAGCTCTTTTCTGGCGCTGTTGCCAGGGAGGTGAGTGCTTGAAGGTATATCTTTAGATCTTGCAATCGAATCTTTTAGTTTCTTGTTTTATCACTAGTTTAGTTTGTAAGAGAAAATTACAAAAAAATGGAAATGAGTTTGCCTCATACGCTTCATCTTTTTAATATTTTTCGTGAGAATGATGGAAAGGAAAACTGTGCTCAAGTGCTAGAAGAAGAAGTCTATAAAATGTTTGGCACTAAATCTTTGAATGATGAGCATGATTGCAATGTTGTTAGTATGAACTCCTCGAATATCCATAGTACTAATGATGATTTCACTAGCCATAATCAAAATGTCTCTTATAAGCATGTTAACTTTTGTGGAGTGCATAGAGTTTGCAAGTATTTAGAAACCAAATGGTTGCAAGAGAGGCTAGATTTTTGTGTAGAAAATTTAAAATTTCTTCTCCATACTTGTGAACTTTGCAATGAACATGGTCATTTAAATCTCCAATGCAAATTGGTTCATGATCATATCATGTTCAAAAATTGTGATGATTTGATTTCCCTTGCACATCATAATGAACTTAGTTTGCTTTTGGGTTATGAAGAAATGAAACGTATAACTAAGCATATTCCAGAATATAACCTTGAGAAATTCCTCGATATTGATATAGAAGAAATTTTTATTTATTGTGGGGTGAATTGCATTGAAAAATCCTTATATTTCCACTTACATAAAGAAAACAAAACAAATAGAGGCTCAAGAGAATACTAATGAAAGGGAAGAGGCTTCCCAATATCCTCCTATTATTTCTTATGATGAATCAGATAATGAGGAGCAGCCTTCTATTCAACCAATCTCATTAATAAGGAGCTCCGAAAAGAGGATAAAACCAACACATGATTTGAAGAAGAAAAAGAAAAGATGGAGAGGCAAAGGTAAAAATGTATCCCTCCCAAATAATGTTGCTCCTATTACTCATTATGATGATGATAATTGTTATACTATTGGTGCTATCCATACAATTAATGATGAGAGTGATTATGCTTATGATATGAAAAGGCCCAAGCTTAGGGATGCTATGTTTGATGATAATGGCATGTTTGAGAATGTATTTGCTGCAATTAATGTTTGTCCCAAGCCTGGGGATTCTACGTTTGATGAACATGATATTTTTAGTCTCCCAAGTTTTGATGAGCAAATTTATTATGATGATAGCATGCCTCCTATTTATGATGGTTATATTGATGAAAGTTGGTTTGGAAGAGTGTCAACTTTAGGAAGTAATGATCCCACTATTTTGTAGGATGTTGAATCTTATTGTGATAATTATGAAAGTGGATTTGGAGAGGTCATGACTTTATTTAGTAATGATTCCACTATCTTGGAAGAGGTTTCAATCAATTATGATGAGAACAAAGTTGCTACTTATGATAATTATTGTGATGATACGTATGCTATAAAAATTAGTGATGATTATATTAAAAATTCTCATGATTATGATTACCCTTTTTCTGAACATTACTCTTTTAATGTGGAAACAATCTATAGTATTTGAGTTTCTTATAATACTCCCACTATTCCGAATGAGAAGAATCTTACTTATGTGGAGAGTAGTAAATTTTCTATGCTTGTAGATCATGAAAAGAATGCTTTATATGATGGTTATATTGTTGAATTAATTCATGATGCTACTGAAAATTATTATGAGGGAGGAATATATGCTCATAGGAATTGCAATAATATCAAGTTTCCTCTCTTTGTGTTGAAAATCTTGAAGTTATCCTTGTTTTACCTTCCTATGCAAGTTGATTCTTGTTCCCACAAGTTGTTTTCTCACAAAATACCTATGCATAGGAAGTGGGTTAGACTTAAATGTTCTAGTCATATTATTCATGATGCCCTCTTTATATTTCACTTCTTATCTTTTATGTGAGCATCACTCAAATCATCATGCCTAGCTAGGGGCATTAAACGTTAGCGCTTGTTGGGAGGCAACCCAATTTTATTTTTGTTCCATGCTTTTTTCTCCTGTTTATTAATAAATAATTCATCTAGCCTCTGTTTAGATGTGGTTTTATGCTTTTAATTAGTGTTTGTGTCAAGTAGAACCTTTGGGAAGACTTGGGGAAAGTCTTTGCGATCTTGTTGTAAAAAACATAAACTTTAGCGCTCAAGAGATTTGCTGACATTTTTTAATGGAGGGTGTTATTTAGTCAATTCTTTTTGAAGATGATTAATAGATAAATTATACACGTCCAGCAATTTATTTAGAATTTTGGGGATTCCATAAGTATTCGAAACCTACAGATTACTACAGACTATTCTGTTTTTGACTGATTCTGTTTTTCGTCTGTTGTTTGCTTATGTTGATGAACCTATGGCTAGTAATAGAGTTTATGAACCATAGAAAAGTTGGAATACATTAGGTTTAACACAAATATAAATAAATAATGAGTTCATTACAGTACCTTGAAGTGGTGGTTTGTTTTCTTTTACTAACTGAGCTTACGAGTTTTCTGTTAAGTTTTGTGTTGTGAAGTTTTCAAGTTTTGGGTAAAGATTCGATGGACTATGGAATAAGGAGCAGAAAAGAGCCTAAGCTTGGGGATTCCCAAGTCAACCCAAGGTAATATTCAAGGAAAACCAAGAGCCTAAGCTTGGGGATGCCCCGGATGGCATCCCCTCTTTCGTCTGCGTTCATCGGTAACTTTACTTGGAGCTATATTTTTATTCACCACATGATATGTGTTTTGCTTAGAGCGTCAATTTATTTTGTTAGGATTTGCTTTCTATTATTTAGGACAACATTTTGCATCTTTTATTTCAATGAAAGTGGCATTGATAGCCTTTACTATGCCTATTTTACAAGTCTACATGTTGCTGTTTGAAAATAGAAAGTTTACCACTGTTGCAAAAATTCCCTAGAAAAGTCAGAATGTGATAAAATATTGAAACCTTTGGCATAATAAATTTACTACAGTGGTAATTTTCTTTCATAATTTTTGTATCTAGGTAAGTATGGATCTTGCTTCATTCTTTACGGACTGTCCTGTTTAGGCAGATTGTTGTTATGTTTGCATTGTTTGCATATGTTTGCTTCTCTAATGATTCTATTTGAGGATAGGACTATTAAATATGCAGAGGCATTTAGTATGCAATGTTTAATAATAATTTTAGTGATTTTCTATAGTAGAGTACGATAAGGTTTTTGCATTGGTTTATACTAACTTATCTCACGAGTCCTTGTTGAGTTTTGTGTGGATGAAACTTTTGAGATTTAGGGAGAGCGTGATATGAGAGGAATTAAGGAGTGAAAGTGCAACTATCCCTAGGTGGTTTTGGTAATTCCTAACAACGTATAGCTCATTGAGCTAATGATATTCCAGGATTAATATTTCAGGAAAAGCTCAATGAATGGCATGGCATGGATGAGGAAAGTGGACCCCTCAAAATATTAAGGACAAAAAGATTGGCTCAAGCTCAAAGCTCAAGACTCTATATTTTATATTTTAGTGATCCAAGATCACATTGAGTCTATAGGAAAAGCCAATACTATCACGGAGGGATTATGTGTTATTTAATGAGGTTCTTGCTTCATAGTGCTTAGTGATATGCTCCAAAACCCTGAACTACCTTCCCACATCCACATATGACCTAAACCAAAAGTCAAACTCGGCCCTACCGATTCTTTCTATCCGGCACCACTGAGTTTCAAATGTCATAGCCACTGCCACAAACCCTATGAAAATCGGTCTCACCGATAGGGATTTCGGTCACACCGAGATGGCTTTGTAATCTCTCGGTTTCCCTTCGTAACGTTTCGGTCCTACCGAGTTGAGCGATCGGTCCCACCGAGATTGCAATGTAAACTCTCTGTTTCTCTTTCAGAACATTTCGGTCCCACCGAAATGAGCGGTCGGTCCCACCGAGTTTACCTGACCAACTCTCTGGTTAGCTTATTACCAAAATTGGTCCCACCGAGTTTGTGTAATCGGTCACACCGAGATTATGTTAAGCCCTAACCCTAACCATATCGGTCCTACCGAGTTGCATCTCAGTCCCACCGAAAATCCTAACGGTCACTAGGTTTGCTAAATCAGTCTGACCAGGTTTTTCACTTTGGTCTCACCGAGATTGGTAAATTGTGTGTAATGGTTAGTTTTTGTGTGGAGGCTATATATACCCCTCCACCCACTCTTCATTCATGGAGAGAGCCATCAGAACATACCGACACTTCCAATACACATTCTCTGAGAAAGAACCACCTACTCATGTGTTGAGGCCAAGATATTCCATTCCTACCATATGAATCTTGATCTCTAGCCTTCCCCAAGTTGCTTTCCACTCAAATCTTCTTTCCACCAAATCCATATCCTGTGAGAGACAGTTGAGTGTTGGGGAGACTATCATTTGAAGCACAAGAGCAAGGAGTTCATCATCAACACACGATTTGTTACTTCTTGGAGAGTGGTGTCTCCTAGATTGGCTAGGTGTCACTTGGGAGCCTCCGACAAAGATTGTGGAGTTGAACCAAGGAGTTTGTAAGGGCAAGGAGATCGCCTACTTCGTGAAGATCTACCGCCATTGAGGCAAGTCCTTTGTGGGTGATGGCCATGATGGGATAGACAAGGTTGCTTCTTCGTGGACCCTTCATGGGTGGAGCCCTCCGTGGACTCGCGCAACCGTTACCCTCCGTGGGTTGAAGTCTCCATCAACGTGGATGTACGATAGCGCCATCTATCGGAACCACGACAAAACATCTGTGTCTCCAATTGCGTTTGAATTCTCCAAACCCTTCCCTTTACATTCTTGCAAGTTGCATGCTTTATTTTCCGCTGCTCATAGACTCTTTGCATGTTTGCTTGATTGTGTTAATATTGCTTGACTTGTGCTAAGATAGCTAAAATCTGCCAAAGACTAAAATTGGGAAAAGGATAGATTTTTATTTGGTCAAGTAGTCTAATCACCCCCCTCTAGACATACTTTCGATCCTACAAGTGGTATCAGAGCTTTGGCCTCCATTTTCTTTGATTTACAAAGCTTTTGGTGGTCATAGCCTTGGTTTCACAACCTAGGAGAGTATGGCGTCTAGCGAGGGAAATTATCACCGTAGAGGTCCTTACTTCGATGGTACAAATTTTGCTAGTTGGAAGCATAAGATGAAAATGCATATTCCTGGACAATTGTGTGTGTTTGCTTGCAAGGTGAATTCTTTGATGGGAGAGAACCGAATCGTGAAGCTACCGTGAATGAGTTGAAGATGCTACAGTACAATGATCAAGCTTTTGATATCCTCTTCAACGGATTGTGCCCCGAAGAATTCAACAAAATCAGCCGTCTTGAGAATGCAAAGGAAATTTGGGATACTTTGATTGACATGCATGAAGGTACCGACTCCGTCAAGGACTCCAAGTTGGATGTGCTTCAAAGTCAACTTGACAAGTTCAAAATGAAGGATGGTGAAGGTGTCGCTGAAATGTACTCTAGGCTTGCTCTTATCACAAATGAGATTGCCGGCTTAGGAAGTGAAGAGATGACCGACAAATTCATCATCAAGAAGAACCTAAGAGCCTTGGATGGAAAATATGATACCGTATGCACATTGATCCAAATGATGCCAAATTACAAAGATCTCAAGCCAACATAAGTCATTGGAAGAATTGTTCCTCATGAGATGTCACTCAAGAATAAGGAGGAGCTCCATAACAAGTCAAGTGGTGCTTACCAAGCCTCATGTGAAGCTCCCACATCATCAAGTGAGAAACAAACCTTCAATGAAGAATTGAGCCTAATGGTGAAGAACTTCAACAAGTTCTACAAGAGTAGAAGCAAGGAAATAAGTTCCAAGTCAAGGTCCTGCAATGACAAAAGATCTTCTAGTCGAGAGCGAAACTGCTACAATTGTGGAAGACCTGAACACTACTCAAATGAGTGTACGGCTCCCCACAAGAGAAGAGAAGATTCTCCCAAAAGAAGAAGTAGAAGAGAAGAATCACCATCAAGGGAGAGAAGGAGTAGGGATGATCGATATGAATGAAGACACCCTCGGAGAAGCAAGGATTCGGAAAGGAAGGACAAGTCATCAAGGAGCTACACAAAACAAAGACATCAAGCTCATGTTGGTGAATGGGTATCCGGCTCCGACTCCGACAATGACTCCGAGAGAAGCTATCACTCCGACTCCGAATATACTCAAGATGAAGGTGTTGCCGGACTAGCACTTGTGTCAACCAACTCCTACGACATATTTGATTCACCAAATGAAGGAATTGGAAGATGCTTCATGGCCAAAGGTCCAAAGGTATCACACCCCGAGTATGTTGATTTCAATAGTGATGAACATGACTTGTTAGGTGATGATGAGTTACTTGTTGACAACTATAGTGATGAATACTATGATGAAACAAATGACAATGATAAGGAGAAGATTGAGTCTGTAACTAAAGAACTAAACACTCTTAAGTTAGCTCATGAAACTATCTTAGGAGATCATCGAGAACTTTTAAGGACTCATGAGAAATTACGTTTTGAAAAGCTCAACCTTGAGCAAGAGCATGATTTCTTAAAGGCAATCAATGATGATCTTCGAAATAAAAGTTCTTCTTACATTGCCAAGCATTTACTCTTATCCACTTACATGCCTCAAGTCAAGTCTAGTAACAAGAACAAGAAAGATTCTTTCTCTAGTAGTAACAATAATCATGCTAAATCCAATGTTGTTGCTTCTAGTAGTTCTCTTGATTCCACTAATGATTCTCTTAGCCAAGTTACACTTGAGCAAGAAAATAGCTTATTTAAGGGAATTATAGAGAAAGGTGTTTACAAGAGCCTTGTCGGGAGTAAGCAATTCGAGGAAATTGTACGCAAGTAAGGAAGGCACCGGAAGAATCAAGGTATTGGTTTTGAACGAAAGTTCAATGCCAATGGAGTTGAGTGGGAAGAAGATCAATGCCCCAAGATGAAGTTTGTTCCTCAAAAAGAGAGGTATGATCCTACTTCATCCAAAGGGACACAAGCTCAAGATGATCTTCCATCACAAGACCACAAGCAAAAAAGGCAAGGACAAGCTTCAAGAGGAAATTGATGCATTTGAAGAAGCTCCTAAGGCCTTGGTCAAGTGGGTTCCCAAAACTACATCAAGTTCCACTTCATCAAGTACAACTACAATTCCGAGGATTCCCATCAAGATGGTGCGGATCCCAAAAGAGGAAGAACTAGAAGAGTTCTTGAGGGTGACTCCGCCAATATACTTCACTCTAATCATTTTGGCAAGAACAAGTGCAATCAACTTCCACATCTTGCACTAGTTCAAGGAGTCACAAACCCTCTTGTTGGTAAGACAAGGAACAAGGTAACCTAAAGCTTTCATAGACATCATCTTGTGTGTGCATCACTCTATGTCTATGGATACCCTTGTTTTTTCCTTGTGGGACTAACCCGTGTAGGTATTGAAAGTGCAACTCACTCCAAAGGATAGCTCCAAATGATCTACATCAACACAGAGCATCCACATCTTCAACACCTACATGAAGTCATCATCAACAAAACCCAAGGTTAGTTCATCCTCTTAGGGGGATCTCACATCTAGGGGGAGCTTTACTCTAACAATTGAGTTAAAGCAACTCTAATGGTGTGAACACAACAACACTTTATGTAAAAGTGGTAATCCCACTTGTGCTTAAACGATGAGTATGACCTATGATCAAATGTTCTCATTTGACTCCTAAGTCAATATACTCATATATAGATGACCTAGTCATCGCCAATTGCTTCATAGATGCTAGAATTGTTTGTGCATGCTTTGCCACATATTTCATTTGCCATTTTATTGTGTGAGCATGTTGAGTGCATATTTTTCTCATTCGAGGACATCCACTTGTTGTTTTGATTGATTGGTTTCCTTTTCTTTTGGCCAAGTGGATGGATAAGAATGCCTAAGAACCTTCTCTAGCTATCTATGCTTTTCTCGTCTCAAACTCTATTCATGCTGCATCACAAAATTTGATCAAGTCAGATTCGAACCACTCTGTGTGAGGAGCACTCGGAGTCCCCGATTCGTCATAGACTTAAACTTCCAAAACTTCTTTGTGCGTTTCGGTCTGACCGATTCACCCATTTCAGTCATACCGAGATCACTAAGTCGATCTAGGTTTTTAACCTCGGTGCAACCGATTCAAACTTTTCGGTCACACCGAGTTTCAGTAACTGCTTATAGTTATGAATCTCGATGCCACCGAGTTGTTCCACTCGGTCACACCGATAGGGTCGGGCTATATATATCCACGTGTCAAATTTTGGAAAACTTTCCGAAGCTCCTCGACCCGCGCTTAGCCCGCTCTGCCTCTAGGGTCTCCGGATCGTCCTCCTCGTTGCCAGCCGCCTCCTGCCGCTGGTCTCCGCCGCCGTCAACAGGAATCAACCCCGCCGTTGCCGCCGTATCGAGTTCATCGCCAAACTAGGGTATGAACTCGATCTCTGTGCTATCCCTATCTGATTCCTAGCACATTGTGTTCGCCATGTATCTTACCACGATCGAGATCATTCTTATCCAGTCAAAACACTCTGTTGTTTAGTCATGAATTGAAAATTTAGGGTTAGGTTTCCGCCGAAACCATCTCGGACCCACCGAGTTGTGGAACTCGGTACCACCGATTCGGCTCAGGCCATTGCACATGTAATTTTCAGTCTGACCAAGAATTGCAAATCAGTGTGATCGAGTTCAGGACTGTGTGAAACCCTAGCAGTCTCGGTGCCACCGAACTATGACTCGGTCTGACCGAGTTCACTAGTTTAAGTTCCAACAGCTGCTTCAGTATCACCGAGTTTACAAATCGGTTGATCCGAAATGCTTTCTGTGGAAAACTAAAACTAAGTTTTTGACTGATTCTTTTTGCAAAAAACCTCTGCATTTTGTGATGCTCATCCACTCTGTCTCATCTATATATATTCACAGGGTCTGTTGTCAGTGTTTGCAACATGTATGATCAGAGTGACAGCCAGAACAAGTCAAAGGAGCAGGTTCACCTGAGTGAGGGCACTAGTCCCTCTAGCAGTTCAGATGATGATAGCAGGAGCACCCCAAGCAACTTACCCGAAGCTGCCACCAAGGCCAGAAAGAAGAAGACCTCTGAATCTGAGGATGAAGACTATGTGGCAGTTGAGGATGAGGCCACTTCCAAGAATAAAGTGGTTAAGAAGGAATATAGCACTGCTGCTGCCACCAAGCCAGGCATGAAGCAAAAGGTTCGTGCAAAGAGAATTCCAATGTCTAAGGCCAGAGCATCTACTCAAGTCCCTTTGGAATCTGAACGCAAAGAGGCTGCTACAGAAGGGAAGAAGAGGAAGGAGAGGGTCAAAAAGACCACTTCTAGAGTGCTTGGGAGATCCTCAATCATGAGAGATTCTGAAGAAGAAGAGGAAGAAGATGTTGCACCAGCACCCAAAGCTCAAAAGCTTATGGGTGATGCCATCGGGGCAGGGGCTGTTCCATCTAAGCCTAAGACTGCTCCAAAGGCTGCAGCTCCAGCTCGAAAGTCAAAACCAAAGAGGAGCACCAGGAACATCCCTGCTGTGGAGAAGAACAAGGCCCCAGTGCCTGAAGCTAAAATGAAAGAAGAAGATGATGAGTCACATGTATTGAGGAAGCTGAAGCCAAAAATTCCATATCACAATGATGCTCATCCAGTAGCTGAGAACATGAAGATCAGGAAGGACTCAGGTCTGAGGCTATGGAGAGAGTCTGATCCATATGCCACCAGGAGGAGGACTGCTATGGACTACAGGTTCCATACAAAGGAACAGCAGGACTTCTATGAGACAGTGTTGCTTGACAAGAAGCCCATAGTGTGTGACATGAGATGGGTCGACTGGGACTACATCAAGGAGAATGAGGATCACTATCCAGGTTTACATGACAGTTTCAAGGCTTGTGGAGTCGATGAGTTTGTGGCTCAGCAGCTCACAAAATGGAATGATGAGCTCATCATGCAGTTCTACTCCACATCTCATTTCTACCCAGATGGAAGGATTGTTTGGATGTCTGAAGGTACGAGGTACCAGTCCACGGTTGTTGAATGGGCGAAGATGATCAATGCCCCAAAAGAGAGTGAAGATGACTTGGATGTCTATGCCAAGAAGAAGAAGGATCACAACACCATGGCACACATGTACAAGGAGATCCCAGATGCTGCTCTTGAGACACATAAGTTTGTTTCTGTACATTACCTTCTCTCAGGCTTGCCAACCATCAACTGGATCCTCAGGCACACTCTCTTGCCAAAGTCAGGTGATCACAAGATGCAATAAACTTGCTTCATATCTTTGATGTCCCACAGAAGTTCAAAGTCATGAGCCTAATAGTTGAAACTATCAAGGGGACAGCTACAGATCAAAAGAGGAGTTGTGGGTATGCCCCACAGATCCAGGAGCTGATCAACTCCAAGATGGGCACTGGTACATATCTGCTGGACAAGGAGCACATGCCTATCTATCCAGACTTCGAGGACAACACTGTGGTTATGAATGAGGATGAACCATCTTCTGTGCACGCACAAGCCAAGATGGAGAAGGTAAAAGCTGAAAGGCTGCAAGGATGCCAACTGCTGAAGAAGCATCTCAGTATCTCCTGAAGAGCAAGCAAGATCAGCTTGGCTGCCTGATTGCCTCCACTCTAAAGATTGAGAAGGGACTGGCCACCCTGACTCAAAACCAGGAGATCTTGGAAAGAATCGTGGAGCAAAAGTTCTATGACTTGGATGTGAAGGTAACTGAGATTCAGTCTGTCGTGGAGCAACTTCAAGATGATATGCCGGAGAGGAAGGGCAAGACAACCACTGATGCATTTTCCAGAGTGCCTAGAGCTCAGAGGTCTGCTATAGTGCCTGTTCCAGACACCAGAGCCACGTCATCTGCACCAGCTACAACTTTAGTGCCACCAGCTCCAACACCTACTCCACCAGCTCCATCTACTTCGACTAAAGCCTTCATTCTTGGAGTTATCCAGACACCACCACCTGAAGACCAAGCCTGAGAGACGATTTAGTGCTATGCATTTTCTAGGAACTTTTTGGTAACTTGTTGCCAAAGGGGGAGCAAATGTATAGATCATAGGCTTCCAGAGAGAGTGTTGCTTTTTATTCTCTCTTGCTTTGGTGGTTGAACTTTATTTGCTTTGCTACTTTCTGTCTGCGTGATACTTGGATGATCATGTGTTTGATCATATGCTACATTAATGCTTGTTGGATGACATTATCATTTTATCCCTATATAATCATTCACTTTGCTTGGTGATGAGTGCATGCATTTAATTATTATAATTTTGAGCGCTCCACCAAGATGTATGTGACATGGAAGAGTAACCCATGAGCCTAACTCTTTGTGCATTTGCAGTCCAAAGCAAACCATAAACTATGCACAAATTTAGGGGGAGCTCTTGCCTTTCACATACTTCTCAAAGCGACAATGTTTTTCACTCTTATTATCATTTGTTGAAGCTTTGATCTTTATGTTGTCATCAATTACCAAAAAGGGGGGAGATTGAAAGTGCAACTATCCCTAGGTGGTTTTTGTAATTCCTAACAACATATAGCTCATTGAGCTAATGCTATTCCAAGATTAATATTTCAGGAAAAGCTCAATGAATGGCATGGCATGGATGAGGAAAGTGGACCCCTCAAAATATTAAGGACAAAAAGATTGGCTCAAGCTCAAAGCTCAAGACTCTACATTTTATATTTTAGTGATCCAATATCACATTGAGTCTATAGGAAAAGCCAAAACTATCAAGGAGGGATGAGGTGTTGTTTAATGAGGTTCTTGCTTCATAGTGCTTAGTGATATGCTCCAAAACCCTCAACTACCTTCCCACATCCACATATGACCTAAACCAAAAGTCAAACTCGGCCCTACCGATTCTTTCTATCCGGCGCCACCGAGTTTCAAATGTCAAAGCCACTGCCACAAACCCTAGGCAAATCGGTCTCACCGATAGGGATTTCGGTCACACCGAGATGGGGTTGTAATATCTCTGTTTCCCTTTGTAACGTTTCGGTCCTACCGAGATGAGCGATCGGTCCCACCGAGATTGCAATGTAAACTCTCTGTTTCTCTTTCGTAACATTTCGGTCCCACCAAAATGAGCGATCGGTCCCACCGAGTTTACCTGACCAACTCTCTGGTTAGCTTATTACCAAAATCGGTCCCACCGAGTTTGTGTAATCGGTCACACCGAGATTACGTTATGCCCTAACCCTAACCATATCGGTCCTACTGAGTTGCATCTCAGTCCCACCAAAAATCCTAAAGGTCACTAGGTTTGCTAAATCGGTCTGACCAAGTTTTTCATTTTGGTCTCACCGAGATTGGTAAATTGTGTGTAACGGTTAGTTTTTGTGTGGACGCTATATATACCCCTCCACCCACTCTTCATTCGTGGAGAGAGCCATCAGAACATACCTACACTTCCAATACACATTTTCTGAGAAAGAACCTCCTACTCATGTGTTGAGGCCAAGATATTCCATTCCTACCATATGAATCTTGATCTCTAGCCTTCCCCAAGTTGCTTTCCACTCAAATCTTCTTTCCACCAAATCCATATCCTGTGAGAGAGAGTAGAGTGTTGGAGAGACTATCATTTGAAGCACAAGAGCAAGGAGTTCATCATCAGCACACCATTTGTTACTTCTTGGAGAGTGGTGTGTCCTAGATTGGCTAGGTGTCACTTGGGAGCCTCCGACAAAGATTGTGGAGTTGAACCAAGGAGTTTGTAAGGGCATGGAGATCGCCCACTTCGTGAAGATCTACCGCTAGTGAGGCAAGTCCTTCGTGGGCGATGGCCATGATGGGATAGACAAGGTTGCTTCTTCGTGGACCCTTCGTGGGTGGAGCCCTCCGTGGACTCGCGCAACCGTTACCCTCTGTGGGTTGAAGTCTCCATCAACTTGGATGTACGATAGCGCCACCTATCGGAACCACGACAAAACATCCGTCTCTCCAATTGCGTTTGAATTCTCCAAACCCTTCCCTTTACATTCTTGCAAGTTGCATGCTTTATTTTTCCCTGCTCATAGACTCTTTGCATGCTTGCTCGAATTGTGTTAAGAATGCTTGACTTGTGCTAAGATAGCTAAAATCTGCCAAAGACTAAAATTTTGGAAAAGGATATATTTTTATTTGGTCAAGTAGTCTAATCACCCCCCTCTAGACATACTTTCGATCCTATAAGGAGACACAAACTCTCAAGCTTGGGGATGCCCAAGGCATCCCAAGATAATATTTCAAGAAGTCTCAAGCGTCTAAGCTTGGGTATGCCCCGGTTGGCCTCCCACCTTTCATCTTCAACAACTATCGGTTGATCCTAAGTTTTTGCTTCTTCACATGATGTTTGCTATTCTTAGATGTCATTTCATTTTGTTTTACTTGATTTTTGAATAAAGTATCAAGATCTGAAATTATTAAATAGGAGAGTCTTCACATAGCTAACTAATTATTTAACTACTCATTGATCTCCACTTATATCTTTCGGAGTAGTTTGTTATTCATTCACATGCTTCACATATATCCTATGAGTAAATGGTTGAATGAATTGAATATAATAAATCTGAAATTATATATGTTTCATATGCTTATCCCATGGGGAGTAATGACTTCACATATAAGAAGTAGAGATGGTAAATTTATTGAAGGTTAGCAAAGATTGTATTGGTCACTTGAACAATTCATGAAAGAATATTGAGGGAAGAGAGATTTCACATATAAATATACTATCTTGGACATCTTTTGTAATTGTGAGCACTCATTAAAATATGACATGTTAAAAGGTTGATGTTTGACAAGGAAGACAACATAATGGGTTATGTTTTCTTATATCTGAAATAAAGTTTATTGTCATGGATCATTCAACATGTTGAGCTTGCCTTTCTTCCTCATGCTAGCCAATTATTTGCACCAAGTAGAGATACTACTTGTGCTTCCAAACATCCCTTAAACCAGTATTGTCATGAGAGTCCACCATACCTACCTATGTATTGAGTAAGATCCTTCAAGTAACTTGTCATCGGTGCATGCAATAAAAATTGCTCTCTAAATATGTATGATCTATTAGTGTGGATAAAATAAGCTTTATACGATCTTGTGATGTGGAAGTAATAAAAGTGACAGACTGCATAATAAAGGTCCCTATCACAAGTGGCAATAGAAAGTGACGTTCTTTCGCATTAAGATTTTGTGCATCCAACTATAAAAGCGCATGACAACCTCTGCTTCCCTCTGTGAAGGGCCTATCTTTTATTCTTTTCTTATACCTTATGCAAGAGTCATGGTGATCTTCACCTTTCCTTTTTACATTTTATCCTTTGGCAAGCACATTGTGTCGGAAAGATCCTAATAT
>NC_041384.1:268241186-268338039 GCF_002162155.2 Triticum dicoccoides
AATTGGATGTAAGGCATCATGATCTATATTTTTGACATTACCCTTGAGGTAAAAGGTTGGGAGGCGAAGCTATAAGCCCCTATCTTTCTCTATTTCTCATTAAAACTTTGAACCCTTAAATATCATGTGAGTGTTAGCAATTGTGAAAGACTAAATGATAGTTGAGTATGTGAAGTTTGCTAAATCAAAGCTCTGACATAGACCCTTCCTGAAAATAAGATGAATTGTAATTGTTTGATGACTAATAACACAGTTTGTTAGTTTTCAAGAAAGTTTATGATCTATACTTTAACATGTGAATAGCTTGTTACTTGATCATGAGAAGTCCTATGAGTTGAGCTACTGTTATGATATATAATGATGCTAGAAAAGGTGATTGAAATTACCATTGTCCAAACTTGTGCACCTGCTAGCATTCACACTTCATAAGTTCTTTCCTTTATCATTTACCTACACGAGGACGAGCAAGAATTAAGCTTGGGGATGCTGATACGTCTCCAACGTATCTATAATTTATGAAGTATTCATGCTATTATATTATCTATTTTAGATGTTTATGGGCTTTACTAAACATTTTTATATTATTTTTGGGACTAACCTATTAACCGGAGGCCCAACCCAAATTGTTGTTTTCTTGCCTATTTCAGTGTTTCGAAGATAAGGAATATCAAACGGAGTCCAAACAGAATGAAACCTTCGGGAGAGTTATTTTTGGAATGGAAGCAATCCAGGAGCCTTTGGGTAGACGTCGGGGAAGCTTCGAGGAAGCCATGAAGCAGGGAGGCGTGCCCTACCCCCCTGGGTGCGCCCCCACCCTCATGGGCCCCTCGTGGCTCCCCTGACCGACTTATTTCACCTATATATATATATATATATATCCATATACCCTAAAAACATCGGGGAACATAAATAGATCGGGAGTTCCACCGCCAGAAGCCTCCGTAGCCACTGAAAACCAATCTAGACCCGTTCTGGTACCCTGTCGGAGGAGGGAATCCCTCTTCGGTGGCCATCTTCATCATCCCGGCGCTCTCCATGTCGAGGAGGGAGTAGTTCACCCTCAGGGCTGACGGTATGTACCAGTAGCTATGTGTTTGATCTCTCTCCCTCTCTCTCTCTCTCTCTCTCTCTCTCTCTCTCTCTCGTGTTCTTGAGTTAGCACAATCTTGATGTGTCGCGAGCTTTGCTATTATAGTTGGATCTTATGATGTTTCTCCCCCTCTACTCTCTTGTAATGGATTGAGTTTTCCCTTTGAAGTTATCTTATCGGATTGAGTCTTTAAGGATTTGAGAACACTTGATGTATGTCTTGCACGTGCTTATCTGTGGTGACAATGGGATATCATGTGATCCACTTGATGTATGTTTTGGTGATCAACTTGCAAGTTCCATGAACTTATGCATAGGGGTTGGCACATGTTTTCGTCTTGACTCTCTGGTAGAAACTTTGGGGCACTATTTGAAGTTCTTTGTGTTGGTTGAATAGATGAATATGATATTGTGTGATGCATATCGTATAATCATACCCACGGATACTTGAGGTGACATTGGAGTATATAGGTGACATTAGGGTTTTGGTTGATTTGTGTCTTAAGGTGTTATTCTAGTACAAACTCTATGATAGATTGAACGGAAAGAATAGCTTCGTGTTATTTTACTACGGACTCTTGAATAGATCGATCAGAAAGGATAACTTTGAGGTGGTTTCGTACCCTACCATAATCTCTTCGTTTGTTCTCCGCTATTAGTGACTTTGGAGTGACTCTTTGTTGCATGTTGAGGGATAGTTATATGATCCAATTATGTTATTATTGTTGAGAGAACTTGCACTAGTGAAAGTATGAACCCTAGGCCTTGTTTCAACGCATTGCAATACCGTTTTCGCTCACTTTTATCATTAGTTACCTTGCTGTTTTTATATTTTCAGATTACAAAACCCTATATCTATCATCCATATTGCACTTGTATCACCATCTCTTCGCCGAACTAGTGCACCTATACAATTTAACATTATATTGGGTGTGTTGGGGACATAAGAGACTCTTTGTTATTTGGTTGCAGGGTTGTTTGAGAGAGACCATCTTCATCCTATGCCTCCCACGGATTGATAAACCTTAAGTCATCCACTTGAGGGAAATTTGCTACTTTCCTACAAACCTCTGCACTTGGAGGCCCAACAACATCTACAAGAAGAAGGTTGTGTAGTAGACATCAGCATCTCCTCCCGGCAATGTGATTTGCCGGGGAGTTGGATGTAGAGGTGTGGATAGTGCTGCCGGGCACCTCCAGCAGCCTTCCAGCTGGACCCTGGCAGGCTTCCTCTCGGGCTGCAGCTTATTTAGCCCTGTCGAGTCCTGCTGGCCCTAGTGACGGTGGTCGACGGGGTCGCCTTCCGCTCCCCCCGGGCTTCCTCTCCTCGAGCCCGATGAGAGCGGGCTGGGCCTTCTCCTTGGCGATCCTTCTGCCCTCCTCGCCTTCGACATCTACACCTAGGAGGAGAGGGACAAGAAAGGGCATCACAGAGCACTTATCTTTTTCCAATCTTAAATCTGCAGGCAATCGCCAAATTTTAATTCAAATAATGTAATCTCTCACGTCCATCTTTGTATTTTGTAATGCTTGTACTTGTAACTGCATATGAATGAAAAAGATGAGTCTTGTCGGGAACTCGTGCATGTGTATGTCCATGTAGAGGCAAAGTGCCTCTTTAATAGAATAAACGAGTTTTCGCCGGCAGGATATCCTGCCACACCCTCTTTGTCTGTTGGAGAACTTCATCTGCCAGGGAACAAACAGAGGGGCCAGCCCCCCGCCAACTCCTTTTACCCAAAGGACACTGCAACCATCCTAACTGAAGCAGCGTTCGAGTCATGGATGGGACCACCTAAGTTTCAAAGATGTAAGCGAGGTTTTCTCATGCAAAGTTGTAGCTTTATAGAATACTCATGGACAAGAGGTAAACATATCTGTTTGGCTTGCTTGGGATCGCAGTACTGTGCAATCCTCTCATCCTTTGTCGAAGCCAGGTTGACGGCAAGAACCTGCAACTCCATGTAGATGAGAATGAATGTAGGATGCAATCCTATCAATATGCATATGCAAATGCTCATGAAGTGCTTATGCAATGATCTGGGTGTGCTTGTGCATGCCTGATATCTTAGTTGGGGCCCCCCTACAGCGCTTATTTATTTTCTCTTGCATGGGGTCATCGCCCCGGCTTGTACAAGGGGTTACATGCAACTTTAGCAATGTCATGTACAATGGGTGGCTGCTGGGCAGGGCCCGGCAGCCGCTGCGTCTTACGGGTAGAACTTACAGAGATGATCAATGTTCCATGAGTTTTGCAATGGTGTGCCATCTCTGGTCTCCAGACAGACCGTGCCGGGTCTGGATACTCGTACCACCCGGTAAGGGCCTTCCCACTTTGGTGATAACTTGCATGTATCCTTGGCGGACTGAACGCGCCTAAGGACAAGGTCACTTTCCTCAAGACACCGGGCACGAACCCTGCGGTTGTGATAGCGATATAGGGCTTGCTGATAGCGTGCAGCACGCGTAGCGGCCCGGAGACGGTTCTAGTCGAGTAGCACAGCGTCATGACACCGGTGCTGATCTTGCGCTACTTCATCGTAGGCAAGCACCCAAGGAGACCCCGTAAATGAGTTATGTGGGGGAAAACTGCTTCTGCCCCATAGACCATGGAGAAGGAGTCTGCCCGGTGGCTCAATTAGGGGTCGTTCTGAGGGACTAGAGAACTACCAGCAGCTCCTTGATCCACCACCTACTGTGCTTCTATAGCATATCGAAAGTTCTTGTCTTGAGTCCACAAAGCACTTCAGTGTTCGCCCTCTCTGCTTGTCCATTGCTCAGGGGTATGCCACAGAGGCAAATGAGATCTGGCATCCGAGGGTTCGAACATATTGCATGAAGGCGTGGCTCATGAATTGGGTGCCGTTATCTGTGATGATCCTTGCCGGAACTCCAAAATGACACACCAATTCTTTCAAGAACTTGATAGCTCACTGAGCAGTCAACTTCCTCATGGCAGTCACTTTCGGCCACTTTGTAAACTTGTCCATGGCAACGAACAAGAATTCAAAGCCCCTGATTTCTCAGGGGAAGGGGCGAGGATATCGAGCCCCCAGACCGAAAATGGCCATGACAGAGGGATTGTATGAAGAGCTTGGGCAGGCAGGTTTGTTTTATTGGAATGGAACTAACGGGCTACATGTCGTGAAAAGCTCAACTGCGTCTTGGAGGGATGTGGGCCAATAGAATCCTTGCCAGAATGGTTTCCCAACTAATGACCTTGATCCAATGTGTGAGACGCACATTCCTCTATGAATCTCAGCCAGCAGTTCCTTTCCTTCATCGCGTCAGACACACTTCAATTTCACACCATTGGGCCTTCTTCTGTACAGAGTGTCATCGACAAATGATCATACTGGCCCTCCGGGCTACTTTCTCAGCATCATCTGGGTCACCGAGGAGTTCTCCGATTTGGAGGAAGCGGATGATCTGCCTTGCCCAAGTTGGAGCCCGAGGCTCGGCAATGAGGACTAGCGGCACCTCCTCGGCTGCGGGAGCACCAGCCTCGTTCGCGAGTTCCATTGTGTCACACCCTAGCTAGTTCATGCATTAGAGTGTTGCATCATGTCTACTTTTCCAGAAAACTGAAATGGGGATAGCAGAACCCCCAGCACCCCCTGGAAACAACTAGGGTTTACTAAAATTATTTTCAATGAACCTGAAATGCCCTTCTAAAAAGTCCACCCTTTTTGTTTTGGGTTAGAACCACTGACAAAATGGGTTCACATTTTTCTAGGACACCTAAGGTCATTGGATTAAATCATTACCTATTTGCATTTGGGCATTGAAATTCTATAAAATATTTTAAATGCCCAAATAATTCTGGAAATAAGTTTGGGCTGTTGGAAATAATCTAAACAGAGCCCTTGATTATTTTCAGGATTTTTGAAGATGCCTAAGTATTTTTAATAAAGCCACACAGTTGCAAAAAAGTAGAAAACAGAAATTAAAAGAGAGGGAGGGAACTTACTTGGCCGTAGCCCACCAGCCGGCCGACCTGGCGGCCCAGCGTTGTGCTGGCCCATGCCAGCCAACTGCTTCATCCCCGCCAGGCAGGCACAGAGGAGACACTGACGAGCGCGAGCTCGCCACGGCACCACCTGCTTGCCGCCCATGCCCCTGGACACCTGGGCAAGCCCCACGTCGCCGTCCCGACCCCGTGGACACCTCACTTGCTCCCCTGCCTCTCTCCCTCGCTCTCCCGCACCATGGCCGATGCTGCCGCGCTCGCGCCATCGTGAAACTCGCGTCCGCCGTCGTCCCCATGCCACGCTGCTGTGCCCAATAGCTTCGCTATCATCGTCTCTGTCGAGCAGCCCGAGCCCCGAGCGCTCGCGGCCCTGCTTCGTCCTCTTCGAGCTCGACTTCACCGAGCACCGCCGCAGATCCCCTTTGCTGTCACTGCCGTAACAGCTCGTCCCCAGCCGTGCCGTCTGCTCCTACGTGATTGCCGTGAGCTCCTGCACCTCCCCATCCTCTCTGTTCTCTCTCTCGAGCACCGTAGCGACTGCATGAAGCATCACCACACGCGCCGCCGCTGAGCTCGTCGCTGACGTGACTCCGGCCACCCTCTGGCCACACCACCGTGTCCATCACACTCAACGCACTCGCAGGAACCCGTAGCACCACTCCACGTGCCTCGCCGTGTCCCGTAGCCTCAGGTTCGACCTCACCTGAGCTCCGGCAGCCACACAGCTCATCGCTGGCGATGTTTCCGGCCACCCCGAGCTCCACCACTGCCACCAAACGACGCGGTTCGTTCCCAGCTACGTGTAGATGGTCTCCGCCGTCCATTCGGTCGCCGGAGCACAAAACCCGCACTGCCCCGCCGCGTCTGGCCTTGCCGGAGGCTAAACACCGGTGAGTTTGACCCCGTTTGACCCTGGTTGACCCCGTGTGGGCTGAGGTTGACTCCCCCCTGAGTCTATGACAAGTGGGGCCGCTCTGCTAATCAACTTAGATTAGTACTAACTAAATTTAGTTAGTTTAAATAACTACTGACACGGGGGTCCCACTGGTCAGGTTTGACCTGGACCGGCTCCGTTGACCGCTGACGTCACCATGACGCAATGCTGACGCGGTAATTCTATTATTGGAATTATTCTTATACAGGAAATTCCAGAAAATACTACAAACTTCAAAAATTCATAACTTTTAATCTGTAACTCCGAATGCAAAGATTTATATATGAAATTTGATCAGAAAAATTCAATCTTTCCATCAGTAAAGGTTTCATGCATGACAGAACACTTTAACCTTGCTGTTTAGGTGAAACAAGCTAATGCACTTATATGACTTAATAACATAAGCTTCCATTTGAACCTTTGATTCGAATAGACTCAAACCAACTTGTTTCACGATGCATTAGCCAGGACACCTCATATTGCCATGTCATAGCATGCATCATATTGTTGCATATTGCCATGTGATGATTGTGTTCTGTGGTGTCTTTGGTGGTAGGTTCTGCCTCCGAGGATATTCACGAGTATCCAACTGAAGGGCAGTACCCTACTACTACTCCATCAGGCAAGCAGCCCCATTGATCATATCGATACAATCCCATGTTCTCGCTCCTGCTCTCATTTGTTGCATTTAAGACAACAACATTTCAAACCGCTGTGTGTTGCGGTAGTTGAACCCTTATCCTCTGCATGACCTGTCATTGCCACAGTAACTAGATGAAACCCACTAGCATGTGTAGGAGTTGATTGAGCCATGTATGTGTTTCCTACCTTTGTATGTCTGCTATGCTTAGCGTTGTGTTAGGTCTGGTTCATCTAGGTGATGGGCTAGAGTGAAATGATTACGTCGGTAATGTGAGGGTGTGTTGAACATGTTTGGTACATAAAGGTATCGATGAGAGGCCATGTAGGAGTACATGGTGGGTTGTTTCATTGAGGCCATCCCTAAGAACTGAGATCTGTATGCGTGATTTAAGATTCAGCTACTACCACACATTGGGCCCTGAAATATAACCTCACTCGACTTAATAACCCCTCTCGTCCTCTGTCCAGGAGTTGCAACTAGTTTCTGGTGTTTATAGGTTATGTGTTGGGGTCGTGCGTAGCGCTGACCCCATGGGTGGGCTATGATGCGGTTGATACACCGTGGCACGGTGTACCGAGTCGCCCGTTTGGTGTCTCGAGAACCCTGCACACATTGTTTGGGGCCGTTGAGGACACCCCGGCCTGATTTCCTTGCGGATGGAACCCGAATAGGCGATAAACCTGGACTAGAGACTTGTGCAGTTAGTCAGGTCATGGTCTACACCCATGTCGGCTTTCGCTTGAAGTCTGCCGATCACATGTCGTGTGCAGATGCTAAGTGGTGGAAACATATGTGACGAAGTACACCCCTGAAGGGTATAAAACTACTCGAATAGCCGCGTCCGCGGTAAAGGACTACTTGGTCGCTTGTACAGTTCATAGACCAGTTAATGGTTACTACTAAAAGACTCAAGATCAGTGTGAGTACCGAGGATGGCCCTCTTGTAGGATGACGAGGGAGGATCCACGGTGGAGTATTGTGTTGGTGTTTAGTGGACTCGTGTGCGAAATCTATTTTACAAGTGGTGTCTCATAGGATAGCTTAGCCAAGAGTCAAAGTTGGCTTGCTACAATAACTCCACCACCTTCTTAAGAATGAGCATGTATAGTAGGATCTGTTGTAAGACTTGATGAGTACCTTTGTACTCATGTTGCTTTAATTACTGTTGTCAAACGACAACACCGCCCCTTCCGACGGGTTTTACATAGACCTCAACGTCAATGAGTGACTTGCCAACCAGGTGGTGATTCTGGCCATGGAGGGCCCTATGTAGATAGACATGCTTCGTCAAGCCTTCTTTCTTTCTAGTGTCTGTACTCAGACTAGTTTGCTTCCGCATGTGCTTGTATGCTTGTATGACTTGAGTGTCGGGTCATGTGACCCCTACCTGTATGAACATGTTATGTATGGCTCTCCGGAGCCTTTAAATAAAGTACTTGAGTTGTAGAGTTTTGTTGTGATGCCATGTTGTATTTACACATATCGAGCATATTGTGTGTATGATTGAAATGCTTGGTATGTGTGGGATCCGACAATCTAGTTGTTTATCCTTGGCAGCCTCTCTTACGGGGAAATGTAGTCTAGTGCTTCCATGAGCCATAGTAGTCCGCTACAGCCCGGTTCACCGGAGTCCTGCTAGCCCAGCACTACTACTCAGGACACTTGACTGGCCGGCATGTGTTTCACTTCATTCATGTGTCTATCCCTTCGGGGAAATGTCACACGGTGACATCCGGAGTCCTGCCTAGCGTGCTACAGCCCGGGTTCCCGGAGTCCTGCTAGCCCAGTGCTATAGCCCGGATTCACACGCTGCTGACCGACATGCTCGATGTGATTCATGTATGCTTGTCCCCATAGGTTAGTGCCGCTTTGGGTTCACGACTATCCATGTCGGCCCGGGGTCTCTGTCATATGGATGCTAGCGACACTATCATATACATGAGCCAAAAGGCGCAAATGGTCCCGGGCCATGGTAAGGCGACACCCGTGGGAATACCGTGCGTGAGGCCGCAAAGTGATATGAGGTGTTACTGGCTAGATCGATGTGACTTGGAATCAGGGTCCTGACACATTGGCCCGGCTGGAGGGGGTGGTCCGGCAGGCTGTGAGGAGTAGTTTCCGGTAGGGTCTCTTCCAGGAGCATATGGCTCAATCGGGAGAGGCTTACCGTAGTCCAACTTTCTCCATTTCCGGGCCATTGTGGTTGGTGATACGGAGGGTTGAGAGAGGTGGAGAACAAAAGTTCCTAGTTCCACAGGAAGCTTCTGCGCAACACACTTTGACAGGTGATCAGCTATGTTATTTTCCGCACGGGGTTCGTGCTCTGTTTGCAACCCCTCAAAGCGCTCCTCTAACGTCCTCACTTCATCAACGTATGCTTCCATCAATGGGCTTTGATAATCCTTGTTGACTTGTCTCACCACTAACTATTAATCTTCTCAAATAATCAGCTTCTTGATTCCCAATTCTGCTGCAATTCTGAGCCCAGAAAGGAGCCATTCATACTCAGACGTATTGTTGGTGACTTCTTCCCAGGCAAAGTGCATTTGGATAACGTACTTCAGGTGCTCCGGAGGGGGCAACAAGAAGCACGCCAGCTCCTGCACCTTGTAGGGAAAAAGCACCATCAAAATACATAATCCATTCTTGGGGTGATTCCTTGCCGTGGAGAGTTGTTTCTGTTGCTCCTCATCACGGGTTGGCGTACATTCTACAATAAACTCTGCCAGCGCCCTTCTTTGAATGGTTGAAGTGCTCTCAAACTTCAAACCAAAGCTAGATAACTACAAAGCCGACACCACTATTCTGCTAGTAGCCTTAGGGTTTCGGAGTATCCTCTGCAACGGAAAATGAGTAACAACCATGATCTCATGGGCTTGGAAGTAGTTGCGCAGTTTCCTTGAGGCCATGATGAGGCCAAAGATCAACTTGTGCACACCACAGTACCTCGATCTTGCCCCTTGCAACAAGGAGCTGACGAAGTACACTGGGCGTTGCACCAATTTCTTCCTTGCCGCATCCTTGGGGTTGCTCTAGTTGTCATGCTTACTGTTTTTCTGATCCTCTTCTGACTCTGCCGCGTTCTGGCCGCTCTCTGCTTCATCCACTTCTAGCCGTGCTACCAAGGCTGCATTGACCACATGGTTGGTTGCTGCATAGTAAAGCAGTAACGGCTCTCGAGGTTTGGGTGCAACCTAGGTAGGCACAGATGACATGTAAGCCTTCAACTCTTGCAAGGTTGTATCTACTTTCGGGGTCCACTTCATAGGCCCTGCCTTCTTCAAAATTTTGAAGAACGGCAGGGCACGCTCGGCAGACTTGGAAATGAATCTTCCTAGCGTGGCAACGCATCCCGTGAAGCGCCTCACATCCTTAACTGTCCTTGGCGCTTGGATCTGCTCAATGGCCTTGATCTTGTCAGGGTTGGCTTCAATCCCCCGATGGGGCACGAAGAATCCAAGTAGCTTGCCGGAAGGAACACCAAACACACACTTCTCTGGGTTAAGCTTCAAGTTGATCTTGCACAAATTAGAAAATGTCTCCTCCAAATCAGGATAAGTGTGGCCTTATCCTTGGTCTTGACCACAATGTCACCCATATAGGCTTCTATTTTTCTGTGTAGTTGTGGCTCAAAACTGACCTGGACTACTCTTGCAAAAGTAGACCCGACACTCTTTAATCCGGAAGGCATGCGGACAAAACAGTATGTACCACATGGAGTGATGAATGATGTTTTCTCCTCATCTTCTCTGGACATGAAGATCTGGTGATATCCAGAGTAAGCATAAAAAAAGGAGAGCAGATCGCCCCTTGAAGTAGAATCCACAATCCGATTGATGCGCGGCAAGGGGAATGGGTCCTTCGGGCAAGACTTATTGGGATCTGTGAAATCAGTGCAAAGCCTCCATTTCCCATTCGCCTTCCGAACTACCACTGGGTTTGCTAACCATGTAGGGTGCAGTACTCCTTCGACCAATCTAGCTACCTCTAACATCTTGATTTCCACGGCAATGAACTATTGCCGCTCCAAGGCTTGCTTCCTAACTCTCTGCTTGACGGGTCGGGCATGTGGGCAGACAGCAAGGTGGTGCTCGATTACCTCCCTGGAAACACCAGGGATATCAGATGGTTGTCAGTTAAACACATCAATATTCTCCCACAGGAAGGCAATGAGCGTGCTTTCCTAGTTGTCGTCAAGGGTGGCGCTGATGGTGAAAGTACCATCAACACCAGCCAGCCCTGCCAGGACCTCTTCACTTGGGGTGCTGCAACCTTGGATCTCTTGCCGTTGGACCACTCCAGCACATCGTGAACGGGTGCCGTGCACTCGGAGGGGGCACGCTTCTCAGACTCCTCGCCGGAGGTCCTACAATCCCTCTTCTTTTCTTTGCTTTCCTTGGCAGGGACCGTTGATGTCGCAGCCTCTGCTGCGACGGCATCCCGATACATCCTGCCCACATAGATGATTGCATCCTTCTCATCTGATGGGATGGTGATGACTCCCAACGGCCCAGGCATCTTCAAGGTGTTGTAAGCATAATGGGATGCTGCCATGAACTTGGTCAAGGCTAGTCATCCCAGAATCCCATTATACGGTAGGGGGAGCTCAACCACATCAAACACAATCTTCTCAGTCCTATAGTTCAGCTCTCCCCAAACGTCACCAACAACGTAATCTTTCCCTTGGGACGGCTCCTGTCGGGATTGACTCCTTGAAACGTGCTAGTAACCTCCAGCTCTTCCTCTCCTATCTAAAGCTTGTTAATAACTACTGGGGAAATCAGATTCAACCCGGCCCCGCCATCCACTAACATCTTTCCGACCTTGAGGTTGCGAATTGTTGGGGAAACCAACAAAGGCAGACACCCTAACGCAGTGGTGTGGCAAGGGTGGTCCTCCTCATCAAAGACGATGGGCGTGCGGTACCATTTGAGCAGCTTCCGGGCCTCTGGCGCTGGCTCCACAGCATTGACCTCTCGTGCCCATCGCTTGAGCTGGCGATATGCAAGGACGCACCCCCATCAATGCATAAGGCGTCAGTGGCCCTCTGAAATTCCTTCTCACTGGTTTCCTCTTCATCCCCTCCATCACTCAAATCATCACAGGTTTCCTTCTCTTGGCCCCTGGCAGGTTTTCCTTGGTTCCGAAAGGGTTTGCCGGGACGGTTTGCTTCACCGCCTCGGCCCTTTCCGCCAGCAGCATTCTGCCCTTTCTCCTTATCATGCTTATCATACTCTGCTCTCTATCTCTTGACAAGCTGCTCAACTTGATAACATTCATGGAGGTCGTGGCCCTTGGTCCGGTGGATCTTGTAGTACGGCCCTTCACCTTTCCCGGCTTTCTCCCTGGCAGCGGTTTCCCAGCAGGCAGTGCACGTGGCAACTTCCTTGCCGGGAGCCTCAGCTTTGGCCTTCTTGCCGGTACTAGGAGCGCCAGAACCTTCCACAGTCATCACTGTTAGGATAAAGGATCATCCTAAAGCTTCAACTATAGTTCATAAAAGCAATATTTAAACATATACACCTCCTGAGCAAGTTAAAGTTGAACCTAATATTGCTATTGTTAAAGATCTCTTGTCTGATAATATAGATGGGCATGTTATTTATTTCTGTGATGAAACTGCTAGAATTGCTAAACCCCGTGATAAAGATAAACCTAGACCTGTGGTAGGCATGCCTCTTATTTCTGTTAAAATAGGAGATCATTGTTATCATGGCTTATGTGATATGGGTGCTAGTGCTAGTGCAATACCTTATTCCTTATACCAAGAAGTTATGCATGATATTGCACCTGCTGAGATGGAAGAAATTGATGTTACAATTAAACTTGCCAATAGAGATACCATTTCACCGATGGGAATTGTTAGAGATGTTGAAGTCTTGTGTGGGAAAACTAAATATCCTGCTGATTTTCTTGTTCTTGGTTCCCCACAAGATAGCTTTTGTCCCATTATATTTGGTAGACCCTTCCTGAACACTGTAATGCTACCATAGATTGCAAAAGGGATGTTGTTACTATCGGTTTAGATGTTATGACTCATGAATTTAATTTTTCTAAATTTAGTAGACAACACCGCTAAGAAGAATTACCTAGTAAGGATGAAATTATTGGTCTTGCTTCCATTGCCATACCTCCTAGTGATCCTTTAGAACAATATTTGCTAGACCATGAAAATGATATGTTTATGAATGAAAGAAGGGAATTAGATGTAGTATTCTTTAAACAGGAACCTATTCTGAAAAACAATTTGCCTGTTGAAATCCTAGGGGATCCTCCTCCACCCAAGGGTGATCCCGTGTTTGAGCTTAAACCGTTACTTGATACTCTTAAATATGCTTATCTTGACGAGAAAAAAGATATATCCTGTTATTATTAGTGCTAACCTTTCAGAACATGAAGAAGAGAGATTATTGAAAACTCTGAAGAAGCACCGTGTTGCTATTGGGTATACTCTTGATGATCTTAAGGGCATTAGTCCCTCTCTATGTCAACATAAAATTCATTTGGAAGAAGATGCTAAACCAGTTCGTGATCATCAACGCCGGCTGAATCCTAAAATGAAAGAAGTGGTAAGAAAGGAAATACTAAAGCTCCTTGAGGCAGGTATAATTTATCCCGTTGCTGATAGTCAATGGGTAAGCCCTGTCCATTGTGTCCCTAAGAAGGGAGGTATTACTGTTGTTCCTAATGATAAAGATGAATTGATTCCTCAAAGAATTATCACAGGTTATAGGATGGTAATTGATTTCCGCAAATTAAATAAGGCTACTAAAAAGGATCACTACCCCTTACCTTTTATTGATTAAATGCTAGAAAGATTGTCCAAACATACACATTTTTGCTTTCTAGATGGTTATTCTGGTTTCTCTCAAATACCTGTGTCAGCCAAAGATCAATCAAAGACTACTTTTACATGCCATTTTGGTACTTTTGCTTATAGACATATGGCTTTTGGTTTATGTAATGCACCTGCTACCTTTCAAAGATGCATGATGGCTATATTCTCTGATTTTTGTGAAAAGATTTGTGAGGTTTTCATGGATGACTTTTTCGTCTATAGATCTTCTTTTGATGATTGCTTGAGCAACCTTGATCGAGTTTTGCAGAGATGTGAAGAAACTAATCTTGTCTTGAATTGGTAAAAGTGCCACTTTATGGTTAATGAAGGTATTGTCTTGGGGCATAAAGTTTCTGAAAGAGGTATCGAAGTTGATAAAGCCAATGTTGATGCTGTTGAAAAGATGCCATGTCCCAAGGACATCAAAGGTATAAGAAGTTTCCTTGGTTATGCCGGTTTTTATAGGAGGTTCATTAAGGACTTCTCGAAAATTTCTCAGCGTCTGACTAATTTATTACAAAAAAATATACCATTTGTTTTTGATGATGATTGTGTACAAGCATTTGAAGTACTTAAGAAAGCATTTATCTCTGCACCTATTGTCCAGCCAACTGATTGGAATTTACCGTTTGAAATTATGTGTGATGCTAGTGATTATGCTGTAGGTGTTGTTCTAGGACAAAGAGTTGATAAGAAATTAAATGTTATTCAATATGCTAGTAAAACCCTAGACAATGCTCAAACAAATTATGCTACTACTGAAAAAGAATTCTTAGCGGTTGTATTTGCTTGTGATAAGTTCAGACCTTATATTGTTGATTCTAAAGTAACTACTCACACTGATCATGCTGCTATTAAATATCTTATGGAAAAGAAAGATGCTAAACCTAGACTTATTAGATGGGTTCTCTTGCTACAAGAATTTGACTTACATATTGTTGATAGAAAGGGAGCTGAGAACCCCATTGCAGACAACTTGTCTAGGTTAGAAAATGTGCTTGATGACCCACTTCCTATTGATGATAGCTTTCCTGATGAGCAATTAAATGTCATAAATGCTTCTCGTAATGCTCCATGGTATGCTGATTATGCTGTACATTGTTGCTAAGTTTATACCACCTAGTTTCACATACCAGCAAAAGAAAAAGTTATATATGATTTGAGGCATTATTTTTGGGATGACCCACATCTTTATAAAAGAGTAGATGGTGTTATTAGACGTTGTGTACCTGAGCATGAACAGGAACAGATCCTACGCAAGTGTCACTCCGAAGCTTATGGAGGACACCATGCTAGAGATAGAACTGCACATAAGGTACTGCAATCTGGTTTTTATTGGCCTATTCTATTCAAGGATGCCCGTAAGTTTGTCTTATCTTGTGATGAATGTCAAAGAATTGGTAATATTAGTAGACGTCAAGAAATGCCTATGAATTATTCACTTGTTATTGAACCATTTGATGTTTGGGGCTTTGACTATATGGGACCTTTTCCTTCCTCTAATGGATATACACATATTTTAGTTGCCGTTGATTACGTTACTAAGTGGGTAGAAGCTATTCCAACTAGTAGTGATGATCATAACACTTCTATTAAAATGCTTAAAGAAGTTATTTTTCCAAGATTTGGAGTCCCTAGATATTTAATGACTGATGGTGGTTCACATTTTATTCATGGTGCTTTCCGTCAAATGCTTGTTAAATATGATGTTAATCATTGAATTGCATCTCCTTATCACCCTCAGTCTAGTGGTCAAGTAGAATTGAGTAATAGAGAACTCAAATTAGTTTTGCAAAAGACTGTTAATAGGTCTAGAAAGAATTGGTCCAAGAAACTTGATGATGCATTATGGGCCTATAGAACTACATATAAAAATCCTATGGGTATGTCTCCGTATAAAATGGTCTATGGAAAAGCATGTCACTTACCTCTCGAACTAGAACACAAGGCTTATTGGGCTATTAAAGAACTTAATTATGATTTTAAACTTGCCGGTGAGAAGAGGTTATTTGATATTAGCTCACTTGATGAATGGAGAACCCAAGCCTACGAAAATGCCAAGTTGTTTAAAGAAAAAGTTAAAAGATGGCATGACAAAAGGATACAAAAGCGTGAGTTTAATGTAGGTGATTATGTATTGCTATACAACTCTCTTATAAGATTATTTGCAGGAAAACTTCTCTCTAAATGGGAAGGTCCTTACGTTATCGAGGAGGTCTACCGTTCCGGTGCCATAAAAATCAACAACTTCGAAGGCACAAATCCGAAGGTGGTGAACGGTCAAAGAATCAAACACTATATCTCTTTTAATCCCATAAATGTTGAAACCAATGTTATTGAAACTGTAACCCCGGAGGAATACATAAGGGACACTTTCCGGAACGTTTCAGACTCCGAAAGGAATAGGTATGTGGTACGGTAAGTAAACCAACTCCAAAACAGTTTTTAAGGCAATATTTCTCCGTTTTGGAATATTTAGAAAAATAGAAAATTAAGCAGCGGTCCGGGAAGGACATGAGGGCTCCACGAGGGTGGAGAGCGCGCCCTACCCTACTGGGCGCGCCCCCCTACCTCGTGGGCACCTCGTGTGCTCTCCGGACTCCGTTTTCGTACACGACACGTATTTTGGTCGGTAAAAATTCATTATATAATCTCCCGGGGGTTTTAACTCCTGTATCACGCAAATATCTCTTGTCTTTGTTTTGAGTTGTCCTGCTGCAGACAGAGCAACATCTCGTCCCAGGATTCGGAAGGAGAAAGCTACGTGGCTGATTACCTTGCAGATCCTAAGGTTTATGGGGATGTGCAGCATTGCGGTTGGACTACGAAAGAAGAAGACGACTATGAACCCAAGGGAAAGGGGGAGATGAGCTCAGATGAAGATGAAGTCCCACTACCTCAACCTGGGGACATGCATGTGGAGTTCAAAAAGTCAAGCCTCCCAAATAGGGTAAAGAAACCTAAGATCAAGTTTATCCCTTTTCGCCTCTTGCAAGAGAACAAATAGGAACTATGCAAAAAGATACTGAGCTTGGAGCAGGAGATCGAGGACCTATGGGACCAAAATTCTGTCCTCAAGCGCAAATTAAGGAAGAAGCCTACGCCATCAACAAAATCACCACCGTCTCCACCAACAAAGAAGAATTGAGTATCTGGTATGGGCACTCCACTTGGCAACTGCCAAGCTTGGGGGAGTGCCCCGGTATCGTATCACCATCACTTTTATCTTTACTGTTTTTCTTAGTTCGATCCTTTTGGTAATATCTTGATCTAGTAGAATAAAAGTTCTTAGTATGATCTAGTTGTGAGTTTTGCTTTATCATCCTTCTATGTAATCGAGTCCGTGAGTTATATAATAAAGATTAGTGTTGAGTTAAGGGCTTGATTATTTTGCCATGATCCTAAGTGAATAAAAGAAAAGAGAAAGAAATAAAAAGAAACAAAGAGATCATGTGAGTCTTATGGAGAGTAATGAGCTCACATAGAAAGAGTATGATGAATAAAAGTTGTTGAGGGTCGACAAACACAGTTTTGGTCATCGTTGCAATTAATAAGAAGTAATAAAGAAAGAGAGGTCTTCACATATAAATATACTATCTTAGACATCTTTTATGATTGTGAGCACTCATTAAAATATGGCATGCTAAAGAGTTGACATTGGACAAGAAATACAACGCAATGGGTTATGTTTTCTTACGTCTGAGATGAATTATATTGTATTGGACCTTCCAACATGGTGAGCTTGCCTTTCCCCCTCATGCTAGCCAAATTCATTGCACCAAGTAGAGATACTACTTGTGCTTCCAAATACCCTTAAACCAGTCTTGCCATAAGAGTCCACCATATCTACCTATGGATTGAGTAAGATCCATCAAGTAAGTTGTCATCGGTGCAAGCAATAAAAATTGCTCTTTAAATAAGTATGATTGATTGGTGTGGAGAAAATAAGCTTTATACGATCATGTGATATGGAGGTAATAAAAGCGACGGACTGCATAATAAAGGTCCATATCACAAGAGGCAATATAAAGTGATGTTCTTTCGCATTAAGATTTTGTGGATCCAACCATAAAAGCGCATGACAACCTCTGCTTCCCTCTGCGAAGCGCCTATCTTTTACTTTTGTCTCCTACATTGCATAAGAGTCATGGTGATTTTCACCCTTCCTTTTCACACTTTATACTTTGGCAAGCACAACATGTTGGAAAGATCCTGGTATATATGGCTAATTGGATGTGAGTTTTCATGAATTATTATTGTTGACATTACCCTTGAGGTAAAACGTTGGGAGGCAAAACTATAAGCCCCTATCTTTCTCTGTGTCCGATTAGAACTCCATACCCATAAGTATTGCGTGAGTGTCAGCAATTGTGAAAGATTATATGATAGTTGAGTATGTGGACTTGCTGAAAAGCTCTCATACTTGATAAATTGTAATTGCTTCAATGACTGAGATTGTAGTTTGCTAGTTTTCAATGAAGTTTAAGATTCATACTTGATATTGTGATTGAATTATTACTCTAGCATTAGAGATCATATGACAAGAATTATATAAGTTGTTGTTCTAAGAATGATCATGATGCCCTCATGTCCGTATTTTATATTTATCGAAACCTCTATCTCTAAACTTGTGGACATATTTTTTGATTTCGGCTTTTCTCTTGAGGACAAGCGAGGTCTAAGCTTGGGGGAGTTGATACGTCCATTTCGCATCATGCTTTTATATCGATATTTATTGCATTATGGGCTGTTATTACACATTATGTCACAATACTTATGCCTATTCTCTCTTATTTTACAAGGTTTGCATAAAGAGGGAGAATGCTGATAGCTGGGATTCTGGGCTGGAAAAGGAGCAAATATTAGAGACCTATTCTGCACAACTCCAAAAGTCCTGAAACTTCACGGAAGATGTTTTCCAAATATATAAAAAATACTTAGAGAAAGAACTTCACCATGGGGGCCACACCCTGCCCATGAGGGTGGGGGGCGCGCCCTACCCCCTGGGCGCGCCCCCTACCTCGTGGGCCCCCTGGTGGCCCATCGGTGACCATCTTCTTCTATATGGAGTCTTTCGATGGGAAAAAAATCATAAGCCATCTTCTCGGACGAAACTCCGCCGCCACGAGGTGGAACCTTGGCGGAACCAATCTAGGGCTCTAGCGGAGCTGTTCTGCCGGGGAAACTTCCCTCCCGGAGGGGGAATTCATCGCCATCGTCATCACCAACACTCCTCTCACTTGGAGAGGGCCATCTCCATCAACATCTTCATCAGCACCATCTCATCTCAAAACCCTAGTTCATCTCTTGTATTCAATTCTTGTCTCCAAGTCCGGGATTGGTGCTAGTAGGTTGCTAGTAGTGTTAATTACTCCTTGTAGTTGATGCTAGTTGTTTTATTTGGTGGAAGGTCATATGTTCAGATCCTATATGCATATTAATACCCCTCTGATTATGAACATGTTTATGCTTTGTGAGTAGTTACTTTTGTTCCTGAGGACATGGGAGAAGTCTTGCTATTATTAGTCATGTGAATTTTTTATTCGTCGATATTTTGATGAGATGTATGTTGTCTCTCCTCTAGTGGTGTTATGTGAACGTCGACTACATGACACTTCACCATTATTTGGGCCTAGAGGAAGGCATTGGGAAGTAATAAGTAGATGATGGGTTGCTAGAGTGACAGAAGCTTAAACCCTAGTTAATGCGTTGCTTCGTAAGGGGCTGATTTGGATCCATATGTTTCATGCTATGGTTAGGTTTACCTTAATACTTTTGTTGTAGTTGCGGATGCTTGCAATAGAGGTTAATCATAAGTGGGATACTTGTCCAATTAAGGGCAGTACCCAAGCACCGGTCCATCCACATACCAAATTATCAAACTACCGAACACGAATCATATGAACGTGATGAAAACTAGCTTGACGATATTCCCATGTGTCCTCGGGAGCGCTTTACATCTTATAAGAGTTTGTCCAGGATTGTCCTTTGCTACAAAAAGGATTGGGCCACCTTGCTGTACCTTATTTACTTTTGTTACTTGTTGCTCGTTACAAATTATCTTATCACAAAACTATCTGTTACCACTTATTTCAGTACTTGCAGAGAATACCTTGCTAGAAACCGCTTATCATTTCCTTCTGCTCCTCGTTGGGTTCGACACTCTTACTTATCGAAAGGACTACGATAGATCCCCTATACTTGTGGGTCATCAGATGGCTAGCCCGAAGGGCCGGACTTCTTCTTCTTGGGTGCCATGGTCGATGGCGTCGTTGAAGATGAAGATGGTGATGAAGATGATGTGCTGCGCATGATTTCAGGTTCGCACAAGCGGGCCCCCTACCTGGCGTGCCAAAGATGTCGCGGGATATCTGCGGCAACCTATGGGACCAGGCGACCCCTTGCTGGTTTAGCGGGGGATGTCGTGTTGCACAAAGAGCAGACCGGCATGCCGCAGCACGGCAGAGAGCACATAAGCAATTTACCCAGGTTCGGGCCGCCTCAAGGCGTAAGACCCTACTCCAGCTTTGGTGAATTGATGGTGGAAATGAACGTGGTGTTGCGTGGTACACTTGCCCGTCAAGGCCTGCCTCAGGGCTACGGTGACCACAATCGTATGGTGTCTTGGGTTTGTCAAGTTTCCAACCCTCTAATCCCTCCTATGATTGTCATGAGCCTCCTTTTATAGATTAAGGGGTTACCACAATGGCAAAATAGTCATTGCCCACTGACATGATAGAAAACAGTGCTATCATACGTAACTCTGCGGGCTGGCAGGGCGCATTAAATGCACCGCTCAATCTCACATCACTAGCTACCCGGTAAGGCCTGCCTGGCTTATCTTGCCAGCTTCACATCTGTTCTCTTGATACATCGCTGGACGGGTGTCACCTGTGGGTTTCTTCTATAGGAGTTGGCTGACATGTGGCGAATGCTGCCACTTAATCACCTTGCAGCTTGGCACTGCACTGATTGATGACGTGGGTCACACTTGTGCGGTTGGCGGGGTGGTTCAGGCCCCGCAAGCCCCCGCAGGCACTGTCAGGGAGTATTGGTTGCTTGTTTTAGGTGGTGGCCTGGCCCATTTCCGGGCTCGCCTCCCCAGCGAGGGAGGCCCTTCTCTTGCCGATGTCATGTTCCTTTGGCTCGATCTTGATCTCTCTGAGCTGCATGCTGGTTCTTCAAGTCTCTTGGTTCTTCAACCTCTGACTAAAGTTGTTGCTCCAATCTTGATCTGGTGCCTGTGCATAGTTGGGAAACATACTCGGGGTCTGTTGCACCGACACGTTGCGATTGTGCGTTCAACTATGTTGATTCGTCTACTTCATGGATTCGATCTTCTTCCTTGTGAGATTTCAGGCAAGATGATTTTCACCTTGGATACCATTACTATCTTTGCCTTGCTAGCTGTCTCAATGATATCACTATGTCGCGCTACCTACCACTTGTTTTTCAAGCCTCCCAACTTGCCATGATATCCTCTAACCTTTTCACCATCCCAGCAAACCGTTGTTTGGCTATGTTACCACTTTGTTCAGCCCCTCTTATAGCGTCGCTAGTTGTAGGTGCAGTTGTAGGTTGTTCCATGTTGGGACATGGATATCATGGGATATCACAATATCTCTTATTTAATTAATGCATCTATATACTTGGTAAAGGATGGAAGGCTTGGCCTTTTGCTCGGTGTTTTGTTCCACTCTTACCGCCCTTGTTTTCATCATACCAGTTGAGGGAGTCCTGGATTAGGGGTTCTCCAGACAGCCGGACTATATCCTTTGGCCGGACTGTTGGACTATGAAGATACGAGATTGAAGACTTCGTCTCATGTCCGGATGGGACTCTACTTGGCATGGAAGGCAAGCTAGGCAATACGGATATGGATATCTCCTCCTTTATAACCGACCTTGTGTAACCCTAGCCCCCTCCGGTGTCTATATAAACCGAAGGGTTTTAGTCCGTAGGACAACATACAATCATACCATAGGCTAGCTTCTAGGGTTTAGCCTCTTTGATCTCGTGGTAGATCTACTCTTGTAATACTCATATCATCAAGAACAATCAAGCAGGACGTAGGATTTTACCTCTATCAAGAGGGCCCGAACCTGGGTAAAACATCGTGTCCCTTGCCTCCTGTTACCATCCACCTTAGACGCACAGTTCGGGACCCCCTACCCGAGATCCGCTGGTTTGACACCGACATTGGTGCTTTCATTGAGAGTTCCACTATGTCATCACCATAAGGCTTGATGGCTCCTTCGATCATCGCTAGCGATGCGGTCCACGGTGAGGCTTTCCTCCCTGGACATATCTTCATATTCAGCGGCTTCGCATTGCGGGCCAATTCGCTTGGCCATCTGGAGTGGATTGAGAGCTACGCCCCTGGCCATCAGGTCAGATTTGGAAACTTGAACTACACGGCCGACACCCGCGGAGACTTGATCTTCGATGGATTCGAGCCCATGTTGGACGTGCCGTATAGTCTTGATGAGCATGACGTAACTCTGCCATCAGACAGTATTCGGGGGATCGCATCCGCAGCTACTCCGTCCATCAATCCGGAGCAAGTCGCGCCATCCGAGAGCGGAGGGGTGGACCCCGCCATGGAAGCCGCACTCTCAGTGGCGATAGAGCCGGATACTGACTTCACCCCTTATGAGAGCCGTGTCGCCAAACCACTGGATTCATCTACGACCATGGACTCCGAGCCGCTCATATCTGTGCCCGTCGAATCCGACTAGGTGCCGATCATGGAGTTCACCTCCGCGGACATCTTTCAGCACTCACCCTTCGGGGATGTGGTAAATTCTTTAAGGTCTCTCTCCCTGTCAGGAGAACCTTGGCCAAACTATGTCTAGCTAGAATGGGATGCGGGCGACGGGAAATTCGCTACCCACCCACCACCCACTTAGTAGCCACTGTCGACGACTTAACCGACATGCTCAACTTTGGCTCCGAAGACTTCGACGGTATGGACGACGAAGCCGGAGATGAATAGGATCCACCACCCTCAGGGCACTGGACTGCCACCTCATCATATGATATATACATGGTGGACACCCCCAAGGAAGCAAATGGCAATGAGAAGACGGAGGATGACCCCTCCAAGAAGCAACCCAAGCGGCGACATCAGTGGCGCCGCTCTAAGCCCCGCCATAGCAAGAACAACGATAATAATAGTCCACGCGACTCTGGAAGAGACGACAACTGCACCACCCCGGTGGCAGAAAGTGATCAAGTTGCAAACTGCAAACATAGTGCGGATTCGACATCCGAACACGATGACGCCAAAGATAAGCCTCATCAATCCCCATCTAGGGAAGAAAGCAGTCCGGACGAAGATGCACCCGTCATCCCGAAAACATACTTGGAGCAAGAGAACCTCCGCAGAAGGCTTACGGCCACAGCGAGAAGCCTGAAGAAACAAAAGAAAAGGCTGAAGGTCGCACAAGATACGCTTAACAGCAATTGGAACAAAGTAACAAAGTATGGTGGAAGTTACCATCCAAAAAGCTACCCAAAGCGCAAGCTATTATCGGAATTCGACGATGAGGCCTTAGAGCCCATACAGCCGAAAAGTGATATGACCAACCGGCCGGATCCACCACCCTGTGAATGCGATAGAGCGGCTAACAAAGTCACACATAAGTCAACACATGATCTACGTGAGAACTTGCGTCAAAAATCCGGCACGACCATATCTATCTACGGATCTAGGAAGCGCGCTACGGTACACAACCAACACCGAATACTACAACCGTCCGAACACCATGGCACATCCCAATACAGGGGTGCCGCACACCCCTTATGTTTCCCTAATGAGGTGTTGGATCATGAATTCCAGAGGGATTCAAACCGGTGAACATAGAGGCGTACGACGGAACCACAGACCCTGGAGTCTGGATAGAGAACTTCATCCTCCACATCCATATGGCTCGTGGAGATGATCTCCATGCCATTAAATACTTGCCCCTCGAGCTCAAAGGGCCAGCTAGGCACTGGCTGAAAAGCCTCCCAGAAAACTCAATTGGAAGTTGGGAGGAGCTCGAGGACGCTTTCCGGGCCAATTTTCAAGGGACTTATGTCCAACCTCCGGATGCAGACGATTTAGGTCATATAATCCAACAGTCCAGAGAGTCCGCCCGAAAGCTTTGGAACAAGTTTCTCACCAAGAAGAACCAAATTGTTGACTGTCTGGACGCCGAAGCCTTAGCAGCTTTCAAACACAGCGTCCGAGACGAATGGCTCGCCAGACACCTCGGTCAAGAAAAGCCGAGAACAATGGCAGCCTTAACAAGCCTCATGACCCGCTTTTGTGCGGGCGAGGACAGCTGGTTCGCCCGTAGTAGCACCAGCGACCCAAGCACATCCGAAGTCAGGGATGGCAATGGTAAACCACGACACAACAAAAACAAACGTCGAAATAAAGAAGGTAGCCCAGATAACACGGCGGTAAACGCCGGATTCAGGGGCTCTTGACCAGGTCAGCGGAAAAAGCCTTTCAAGGGCAGCATAGAAGGACAATCTGGCCTAAACAAAATTCTTGATAAACTCTGTCAGATTCACGGCACCCCAGACAAACCTGCAAACCATACCCACAGAGAATGTTGGGTCTTCATGCAGGCCGGTAAGCTAAACACCGAACACAAAGGAGAAGAAACACCAAGCAAAGACGAGGATGAACCTCGCCAGCAAAGCGCCGGAGGACAGAAAAAGTTCCCACCAGAGGTTAAAACAGTAAACATGATCTAGGTGACAAAGGGGAGAAGCAATCACGCGACCCGATGCACACGCACCATAAAGCCCGTCACCACTAGGCTCAACCCCTGGTTGGCCTGCCCGATCACTTTTGATTGTAGGGATCACAATACAAATATCCGGCGCGAAGGACTGACGGCCTTGGTGTTAGACCCAATAATTAATGGGTACCATTTCAGAAGGGTCCTAATGGACGGCGGCAGTGATCTAAATCTGATATATCAGGACACAGTCCGCAAAATGGTGATAGACCCGACACAAATAAGCCACAGTAATACTACCTTCAAGGGAGTAATACCAGGCCAAGAGGCCCACTGCACGGGCTCTCTACTACTAGAGGTGGTATTCGGTTCTCCCGATAACTTCCGAAGTGAAACGTTAACTTTTCACATCGCTCCATTCTGAAGTGATTTTCATTCGTTTAACGCAATACCGCATTATGCTTTTCTCAAGCTCAAGATGCCCGGTCCACGAGGCGTAATTACAGTTAGCGGACATACCAACCGTTCTTCACGTACGAATGAGGACGCGGCGGCTTTAACAGCCCCACACTAGACGGCCTCACCAACCAAAAAAAATGGCAGGTTGTCAAGACCACGGACACGGTTAGACGAGTCCGGCGTCCCATCATACATGCATGAGATCGGTTTTTGAACCCTCATAACACGATACCAGGGGCTTTCCATGTGTATTCAGGGCCAGCCCAGCTCAACTAGGCTTCTCTGGAATTCTGATAACTCATTCTTCTTTTTCGGCACGACAACTTTCACCTAAGTTCTTTCTTTTTGCAGGTTACAATCGTGCTACACCCGTCCAGGACACGGCACAACGGAGACGCAGGCGCAGACGTGCAGCAGGGCCCCGCCTAAAGGTTTCTTTTTAGATTAAGGCCCTGCGTAAACCTTTTTTACTGTCTCTTGTTGCCCTCATCCTCTGGATACTCCACAACCGAGAAGGATGCCGGCGTTATTGGCATGTGGCCACGCCAGGATTTTGCACATATCCGGGCACATGGGGTTTCTTATAAAGGGCATTGTTTAGCCCGGTATATGTTTTGAAGACCAAACATCTTAGGGAGTGTTCGGCGTCGCGAGTTTGGCTTTATATGCATCAGCTCCGAATCATGTCCTTGGTCAAATGTTGGGTTTGCCCGGCTCTCACGTTTTGGTACCTTACGTTCCATTATATTGCCTAAGGTAGCACTGGGAGAACTATTGCGATTGTGCCCTAGTTCATCCGGATGAGCACCTCAGTAGAGAAAGCCGAAAACTGCCTGTCATGATATAGCGAGAGACTAGTTAACCACTTGATGACTAATTGGAATCTTCAGGATTCCTCCACATTAACGAAGGGCCGTTTCCCGGTCATGTATGTAGGCGCACCGTATTTGGACGAGCGCAGAAGTACCAGGGGCTATATAGTAGCCCCACTGTCAAACTCCTATGGCTAAGTGAAAGTGTTAAAGCAATATAGTCCGATTGCCTTGTTCGCTACGCTATCACCTCCTTAACGGACCAAGACGTTGGATCAAGTGTGGATATGCATTTTTTGCGAACACCCCGCGTTTTATGCGTGGGGGCGGAAGCCGACGACTGCGAACTTTCAGGTTATATACATATATACATACACGGCCGCACAGGAGGCATCATAGTACTTCTGGGCAAAATTATTAATACAACCTTGATTAATTCAGAAAAACATTGTTTGTACAATGGGACTACATGTCACTGGAAAATAATATTCTTCGAGCACTGAGCCTCTATCGAACGAGCGCCTTCAAGGACTTTTTCAAAGTAGTGCTCGGCAGCAACTTGGCCTATGGCCGAACCCTGTGCCGCAATAGTGGTGGCCTCCATCTCCGCCCAGTATGTTTTGACATGGGCAAGGGCCATCCGTGCACCTTCTATGCACGCTGATCTCTTTACAGCATCGATGTGTGGCACAGCTTCAAGGAATTGTTGAACTAAGCTAAAGTAGCTACTCGGCCTTGGCCCTCCCGGCCACATGTGATCCACAACGGACCTCATGGCAAGTCCGGACAACCTATGGAGCTCGGCCCAATCGGTCAATCGCTCATTCAGCAGCAGCGGACGGACTGGCGTGTGAAACTGTGACCAGAACAGCTTTTCCACTCCGGGACCTTTCTGATCCTTGAAGTACTCGGCTGCGTCAGCCGCACTCGCAGCCAAATCCATGTACTCGTCCGCACAACTCCATAGCCGGTCCAGAGGAGCATATTTCGGATGTCCGAACTTAGTCCGCAACAAGAAGGGCTTCCCAGACACGATATCTGCAGCCTCATTCAGCTCCTCCTTCGTCGCTCTAATTTTGGAGCGGGCTTCCTTGGCGGCCACCCGGGCCTTCTCTAGGTCCGTCGCCTTCGCCCGGTCTTCTTCTTCAAGAAGCCGGTAATGGTCAGCAGCATCTTTTAACTCTATAGCCATCTTGGCTAGTTTTTCCATGCTCTCACAATGCGTGGCCCGTTCGGCTCTTAACTCCTCGACCGCCTTTAAAGCGGCCGCATTGCTACTCCTTGCTTGCTCCTTGGCTCGGGCAAGCTCCGCCCGAAGGGTCTCCATGGTGGCAGCTCCATCTGCAGTCACAACATATTAATAATACTGGCACCATGCTGTTCTTATTACGTGACGATCACCAGAAAAACCACTCACCCTGTGCCTCGTCAAGCCGCTTGTTGACAAGCATGATGTCGGCATCTGCCGCATCCAGTTGCCGCTTTAGTTCGGCAAAACCATCAGTCCGGCAAACCACCGGAGCTTCAACCACCTGCACATAAAGGCAATCTGGTTATTACCTGGGACTATGATCCTCTGTTTGTCGCCGTTCCCGACGACAACCAGAGTCTCAGGGGCTACTATCTGCATGGGCATACCTAACGTATGCGGTACTGTTAAAGGCATATATTGTTTCACGTACCTCGAAGCCTTTCAGCAGACTCATAAAAGCTTCGTGCAAACCGCTTTCAGCGGAAAAATCCTTTCAATCACCGTACCCATTAGCGTACGATGCGCTTCCGAGACGACAGCTTGCCCCAGAAGATCCTTCAGCGCGTCTGACCGCACACTGTACAGACCCTTTGTTGTCGCTCCCCTCAGGAGCCGGATACTGGGGATGCCGGGCAGCCAAAGGGTTATCCTCTGGCCCTAGTGGATCCGGAGATACCCTTCGCGTCGACACTTCAAGGTCGCCCGCTTCTTGAGTTGGGGAGTCCGGGGGAGGCGTTTCTCTCTCCATCATCTCCGGAAGAAGATCCCCCAAAGATGAACTCTGTCGAGAAGGGCTGCGATCCGGACTACAGTTTATAAGCATCGATTATTGTCTTCGGAAGTAAGATAGGATATCTTCACTATTAAGTACTTTTTGATTACTTACAGATCGGTAGAGGGCTGATCCCCGTGTGGACGTTGTGCGGCCAGAATACCCTCCGAGGCAGGACCCTCTGGCGGAGACTTCTTCTCCCGTTTGGAAACCTTAGCTTCCGGATCTTCAGAGGTAGTCCTCTTCCTCCCCTGGGGAGGAAGAATGTCAGATTCTTCCCCTTGGTTATCCTCCCTCGCGGAGGCGCTCATTCCCTCGATTGGAATAGATAGCGATGGAGGCCCGTTTTCGCCCTCTTTATTCCCCCCTTCATCTTCCTTCCAGCACCAGATTGTCCAACCCCTCTGGAAGGGGAGCCGAACACCGGATCAGCTTCGCCTTTGTTATCCAGTCCTGGTTAAAGAGCGATTCCTCAGAATGATTTCATGATAGATAAAAGGACAGTGTGTTCAGCCATGGGATTACTTACTTGCGCAGCGGGGCGGTTGCAGCTTAGGCCCACGTCCTCGATGGTGTCCGGACACTCTATTTGGGGTCCGAAGAATGATTTGTACATCTCCTCGTGCGTCATGCCGAGGAAATGCTGAATAGCGCGTGGTCCTTCTGGGTTGAATTCCCACATACGGAGGGGTCGGCGTTTGCAAGGCTGGACTCGACGAACCAGCATAACTTGCATTACCATAACCAGACTCAAATCTCCCTCGAAGAGATCTCGGATACGGCTCTGCAGTATTGGCACGTCCTTGACTGGACCCCAGCTCAGCCCCCTGCTGATCCATGACATCAGTTGTGGTAGGGGGCCTGAGCGAAAGGCGGGGCCAGCTACCCATTTGGCACTTCGGGGAGCTGTGATGTAGACCACTCCCGCTGCCACAATCCGGACACCTCTGGAAAGGAACCCTTTGGCCATGGAGCGTTAGCAATTTTTCTTATTAAAGCACCTCCGCACGCTGCGTACTGCCCCTCGACCATCTTCGGCTTCACATCGAAGGTCTTGAGCCATAGACCGAAGTGAGGGGTAATGCGGAGGAAGGCCTCACATACAATGATAAATGATGAGATGTGAAGAAGGGAATCCGGGGCTAGATCATGAAAATATAGCCCGTAATAGAACATAAGACCCCTAACAAAGGGATCCAGAGAGAGGCCTAGTCCTCGGAGGAAGTGGGAGACGAACACGACACTCTCGTTGGGTTTGGGAGTAGGGACGACCTGCCCTCGGGCAGGCATCCTATGCGAAATTTCGGCGGTCAGATATCTGGGCTCCCTTAACTTCTTGATGTCCTCCTCTGTGACGGAGGAAGGCATCCACCGGCCTTGCTGGCTGGATCCGGGCATGATTGAAGGTCTGAAGCGCCTGACCTGAGCTTTGGGTGTTAGAACTTGAGGCGGGGGAAGGATTCGATTGAGCGCGGGAGGGGAAAAAGAAAAGGCCCTGTCCCTTTATAAAGAGGGTGAATATCAGGCGTCCCCCTCATGGCCGTTTGAGACTTACCTAAGATCTAGGAGTCATACCAACAAGCACGGTTGGGTTACCCATGTTTGTATTGATGAGAATCACGTGATAAGGGGAACACGATCTCTTCTTTGACAAGGCGTGTCAAGAAACCGCCTCGCGTTATGTGCGGGGTTGGTTAAAGAAAAACGGTTCAAATAATGACCGGGCCGTGGCGTGATGTCATGCTATCAAAACATGCTAGCAGATTAGATTTGTGGAAATATTATTCTCTCTACGGTGGTGTGTGAAACTTATTTTGCAGGGTCGGACACTATCCTTGTATTCAAACTCTTCCGTGGTGTATTCGGAGGAGGAACCCGCCTTGCAATGACGAAGACAACACTACGCGCTGGACTCGTCGTCATTGAAGCATGGTTCAGGGGCTACCGAGGGAGTCCTAGATTAGGGGGTCTCCGGACAACTGGACTATATCCGTTGGCCGGACTGTTGGACTGTGAAGATACGAGATTGAAGACTTCGTCCCGTGTCCGGATGGGACTCTACTTGGCGTGGAAGGCAAGTTAGGCAATACAGATATGGATATCTCCTCCTTTGTAACCGACCTTGTGTAACCCTAGCCCCCTCCGGTGTCTATATAAATCGAAGGGTTTTAGTCCTTAGGACAACATACAATCATACCATATGCTAGCTTCTAGGGTTTAGCCTCTCTGATCTCATGGTAGATCTACTCTTGTAATACTCATATCATCAAGAACAATCAAGCAGGACGTAGGGTTTTACCTCTATCAAGAGGGCCCGAACCTGGGTAAAACATCGTGTCCCCTGCCTCCTGTTACCATCCGCCTTAGACGCACAGTTCAGGACCCCCTACCCGAGATCCGCCGGTTTTGACACCGACACTAGTATTATGTTCCTTGAATTTTGCGTTCCTAACATGGTCGGGGTTTATGCCCCCCTGTTTCTTCGTCTAAAGTAAAGCTTTCCTGAGGAGATCCAATATTGGTTTTACCATTTGCCTAATAACAACTAAAATTGCATAGCGATCGGCTAGCACCCGAGGACTCTTAATCAACCCCCGGGCCAATGCTCCTCATGAGTGTTGGTCCACCTACCTAGCAGTCGGCGATGCCGCCTTAGGGCAACTCGATGGTTTTTGGCTATCGTCCACTTTGCATAGACAGATGAGTCCGTAGATAGAGAGCGTGTGGCTCTGGACAGGGATCTCACTCACCGGAAGATCTCCTTGGGATAGTTTTCCTTTCTTCAAAGAGCTTGTGCACCGGGATTCCGAGGTTACTCGGGGTGTCTCAAGATGGCGGATTGTCTCCGCAGATCGTAAGAGCTTATCATGGGCTAAGTTGGGACACCCTTGCAGGGTTTAAACTTTCGAGAGCCATGCTCGCGGTTGTGGTAGATGGGAATTTTTAATATCCAGTTGTATAAAGCTTGACACCACATTTGAATTAAAATACGCCAACTGTGTGCGTAACCGTTACCGTCTCTTTTCAAGTGAGGTTAGAGAAGAGAACATTGTGGGGTTATGTTTGATTCGTAAGTAGTTCAGGATCACTTCTTGATCATTACTAGTTTGCGACCGTTTGCGTAGCTTCTCACCTTACTCTTGTATTCGTAAGTTAGCCACCATACGATACTTAGTGTTGCTGCAACCTCACCACTCATCCATTCCATTCCCATTAAGCTTTGCTAGCCTTGATACCCATGGTAATGGGATTGCTGAGTCCTCATGGCTCACAGATTACTACAGCAACAGTTGCAGGTATAGGTAATGCAATGATCTGACGTGAGAGCGATGCTTGCTTGCTTTTGGAGTTCTTCTTCTTCAATCAAGGGTTAGGTTCCAGGTCAGAAGCCTGGGATTAGCAGGGTGGATGTCGTTCTTCTTTTTTGTTTGATTTCATCCTTAGTCGGATCCTGCTCTTCTGTATGATGATTGCTATGTATTGATGTATTCATGTTGTAGCTTGTGGCGAGTGTAAGCCTTTATATTGTATTCTCATCTATTTAGTACATGGTATGTTGTAATGATATCCACCTTGCTATGCGCTCGAAATGCGGTTTTGCCCCAATCATGAATTCATCACATGATTGGGATAGAATCGCATCTTGTGTGCTACATCCGTGGTGTCTCGTGGATGTCTACAACCAGCGAGAGATCACCCTTCCATCGTTGGATACCCCTGCCATCGAGCCAAGCGGCCCGCCGGACACTCCTGCCTAGTACGCACGAGACGCGTCGAGCTTTTGGTGCGACGTCCGTTTGCTAAGGGTTGTAATCTGCAAAGTGCCCACACCATCAGAAGACTACATGGATTACAAGCTCATTAACTTGTTCGACATGGGATTAGTCTATCTGGAATCTGGTCGCCATACATGGTTATGGCTCATCGTCAATCCTGTTGATCCTTCATTTCTCTCTGATGCTATAGTGCATGATGGCATTGTTTACACGGTCGACGCATAGATTGGCTGCCTATACTAGTGGATTCTATCGTCGTGTATTTGTTCTATCTCATCTCATCTTTACCTTATGAATACGAATGCCTATTGATTGTTAGAAATTTAGAATAGATAGTATGTCTATAACCACATCATTGATATATTTCCTCTCATTTCCTAGATTTTTATGACCACACATGTTATTGTTAGAGTTGATATGTGAACAATTGGAATGTAATAATTGTTATAATATATATTATGAGTATAACCTCATGATTGCTATATGTTACTCTCATTCCAAGATTTTTATAACCACGCATGTTATTGTATAGAGTTGATATGAGAACAGTAGTAAGTGGTATGGTAGAATATGAGTAGGCCCTGCCATAGATGTTTTCCTCTCATTGTTACATGATGTTTGAACCATGCCATATTGCTAGAATACGAAAGCCATTGGCTTAATTTTTTAACTTGGGGTATGATTATGACCATGGCATTGCAATTCTCTGTCTATGATATGTGTCACTGTTATAATAATCTTAATCCACACATACTCAAAAACATGGTTGTATATTTTTGTCCTTTTGCTCTCCAATTTGATTTGTTGCAGCAGACGCAAATGCACTAGCCTTCATGATTCTAGGACTTGGAAGTATATGAGTCAATGGGTTGTGGTGTATCGCTCGTTCAACTGAAGACAGTCATTTGATGCTCATTTGCACGTTAAAATTGACCAAACCATTTCATTTAACCACATGCAGTACAATGCCTAGGGCGTTCATGACTATGATGGCTATGGTTGCTTCATGTTCGAGAAAGATCCCTGCTCTGTTGGGCCAGGCATATTCAACTGGAGGTGGGTTTATAGCCTTGGCAATCACTTCATGTTCCTCGGGCTCAATTATCCGATCATCGAACCAATCATCGATCATATCACCGGCGATGATTACCGTGTTATGCAACTTCCATTCTCCAGGGGGACTGTGTTTACACATCGTACCATGGGTTTCAAGAATCACCATATCCAGAGATTCGTCGACATAGCTTGTTGATAGATAATCTTCAGTGTGTGAAAGGCATCAAGCTTCCATGCGATGAATTGCTTTTGTGAACCCAACATGTGGCGATGTGGTTCATGCCAATAGAAAATATGCACAACTTGATTCGTACTGATATCTAGATTGAGCCATGTATCCTGCTGCTGTAGCATGACCTCTTTTGTTCGATATTATGTACTGTAGTTAGTTTGAAGGATAGATACCTTTCTGGGATCAAGTGCATCCTAACTCACCTGTGTAGGTTGTACTGATAATGATGATGGAGATGTTTTGCAGAAGCCATGGCAATTAGGCTTCAATTATGTACTTGTTGGTGAAAGTGTTGTCTAATGGGAATTATATTTTGTATTACTCATGTAGCCTACAAAGTCTGTCGCACAGCCATGTAACTTCTTACTCCATTTCTAAATTTGTAATAGTCCTCTATATCGTATATTGCGCTACTCATACAACTACCTTCCTCCTGGTTTAATGGTCCCCTTCGTACTTTGTGTCAAATTTTGACCATAAATTTAACTAACTAAATGTTAATGCATGTCATAAAAAATTATATCATTTGATTCGTATTTGAACATAGTTTCCAATGGTATAATTTTTGGTGACATGCATTGAGAGTTTGTTAGTTAAACCTATGGTTAAAATGTGACACTAAATACGACTAGTAAGTAGTATAGTGGTAGTACTAGTATACGTCGGTCAAATTATTCATCATGTCCTCACATTGAATTGACGTGACAACACGCTACGCGCCTGGTGACACAAGAGTCCCGGTGGCGTGTTCGGCTCACCCCTCTCGTACTACAATGGCACTCTCGCATTCTCTACAAAATCACTCTCACATTCTCTCCCGGTCTCTTCGCCTCCCAGCCGCCGCCCTATTTCGATCCGTTTGGTATGATGAGCGATGAGCTACTGGAGTTGCTATACTTCATCGAAAGTAGTCAAAAGGAAGACGCTGAAAAAATCAATCTGAACAAGGATGCTCTTCAAGCTAGCTAGATGAAGGAAGGAACCAGCGAGGCCGCTCCTGTGAGTATTCGTCCCGTTGCTCTGTATTATGATTTTGATCTTTACGGGGTTTTCAAGTCTTTAGAGTCTACATGTAGTAATGAAGCCGTGACCCCAGTTTATTCGTGTATTGTGGACTTCACATTTGGACTACCACTGATTTGTCAAAATCTTTCATCATTCACATAAAACAGTCAATTGATCATACATTGAGTACCGTATAACTAGAATTAACCGATGCAAGTCCAAGAAGGATTGGTCGGTGCTGCTGGCTGGCATCTGGTTTGATACCATGGATCAGGAGCTGATCGAGCACCTTGAGGCCAAAGTGAGTGCTGACAGTGTGAGATCTCACCCTATCATCAATTTTTCATACCAACCACTGACACCGAGCACGGCATATGCTACACCCATCCTGAGAAACTTCCAGGTGAGACACCGATCGGCCGTCTACTTGCACAAACATATTCTTTTGTTTATTGGTCTATTTTTCTTTTTAGATGCAGACCTAGTGAAGCAATTACAATTTGACAGTTAATAAAAAGTGAAACAAGTGACTGCAACATGCCAAAGATGTTATGAAATTGCGAAGTACGTAGACTAAAACCTGTATTAGACAATACTTCAGGTATCACACTGAGTGGAATAAGCAAGCATTTTCTTCCCGCAAGTCCAGGTCGTTCAAGAGGGACATGTGGATGCGTCACAAGATATAGTCAGAGTGTGGCATGCACGCGATGTGGCATAAGACTGGCAATACCTTGCCGGTGATGGTCAACGGCTGGCAGACGTGCAGCAAAAAGGTTCTGGTGCTGCACACCAACAGGAACTTCAACCTGCAGAGGACCAACTGGGTGATGCACCAGTACCACCTCAGGGACCTAGAGCAAGAGAAGGAGCGGAAGCTGGTCCTCTACAAAATTTTCTAACAGACCAACACTAGGGCCAGGACTAAAAAGAATATAAGTTAGTTTGGTATTGGTACTTGTACTACCTGGTCGTCTGCAAGTTGATATTATTGTTAACGATCTTTCGGTATGAACTTGGCATTTGCTTCCAACCATCATGTAGAGGGTCAATGTGGATATAAAGCTGAATCATTTGTTTCGAAATGAATTTTTAGGCACCTGAGTTTTTATTTGATGGATAGCATAAGCACCTGTCGTTCGAGTTCCCAGTTCTCCAAAAACTTTACATCTTCGAAGTACGCAGGGGATCCATCCGGTTTCACAATTTGATAGTTGGATGAAACACGTTGGAACTGGGTTGTGGCACGTCAAGCCCAGCTACAAATTGTTAAAAGAGAAGAGCGATGGATTTGGGCCTTCCAGAACAGTTATGTGTCGCGACCTCAATCGTGAAGTGCCTCCCATGGACTAAAAAAAGGCCTAGTCCGTTATTATTAGTTGAAATATGAAAAATATTCCATAATGAAAATAAATATGTAAAATTCAATGAATTTAGTCCGGTTTCACTGAAAACCATCAGATTTGCATGAAATTCGTCCATGGAACCACAAGACGGTTGTCCATACAGAGCCTAACCGTACGGAACCAGTAGGTCCATGGCCGTACGCAAGCAAGTGCACTCACTAATTATCACGATGGTAAAATAGTGCTTACATCTGACACGATGAAACCCATGAAGTCTTCAACATAGTCAATAAACGAGAGAATTTTGCAAGTACAGACTGATAACTGGGATCCAGCAGGTATATTGTTTTTTAGGTCAAGCAAGTTTCATCTAGGCTGTAGACTGCCCATGCTTGGTTTTGTTTTTAACAGGCCCAGCCCATGACGATGACGAGGCACAAAGATCCAGCAGGTATCAACTGGCCTCTGGCCTGCCAGGCTTAGTTATATTTTGTCTTAGAACATCCGCAGGCAGTTTTTTACTAAATCAAACACACAACCCAGTTCTATCTTCCTCTAGAAACACCATGTCCTACTTCTGTTTTCTAATCTCTACCTATAGTTTTACTAGTTCATATACACGTATTATTATATTGAAAATACATAAAGTTCCCTTTTCATCTTTACATCCTTATTTTTTTGTTGATGTTTTCCCTCCCATCGCTGATTTTATACCACTGGTTTTCGCTAAAACCAACTAAATTATCCCACGTCTTATTAGCTTACAAAAACAAAACGATATTTTATTTGGAAAATCAGTAAGTTCTTAAAAATTAATGTTTATCATTTCTGGATTAAAACAGTTCGGACTCCATCGAAATATGCAAAATAAGGTCAGACTTTTTGACCGTGATCCTGGGCAGAAAATGGGTTGTAATAAATTCCTTAAGAATTAGCAAATGGGCTGCAAATTATTAAAAAAATAGCAAATGGGCTCTATGTTGTCTGCCACAGATTTGCCTAATAAGTTCATGTGTACACAACTTTTCTCACAAAAAGAAACTTAGTCAATAATCGACTCTACCAACGTCAGACTGTTATATGTCAGTCTAACGGCAATCGTGCTTCTTCAGTCTCTGATCTTCCTACTCCAGCCGCCCAAACCAGTGCTAGCAGAACTGCCTGCTCCCGCCTCCCATGGTCGGCTGTGCTGCCGGGCAGGCCTCACGGCCCCACCATCCTCGCATCCATGGTATCGCTATTCCTCTACTCACCCACACCTCCTGTGATGTAGGGTGGAACCCTATACGGCTGATCTTTCATGTAAGGAGCGGATCCCACAATGAACATGAGGAGAAATCACGAGGGGAAAACACGAGAGAATCACTCAAACCAACAAGATTACGTCACACATATGCTAGATCCTCGAAACACAAAGAGATACACAATCCAAATCCAACAAAGGGCGATACATAGGGTAACCGGTTCTTCTCCGTGAGGAGGCCTTGAATCCACGAGGGATCTTCCCGTGAAAGGGTCTTGTATCCAAGGTGGATCCTCTCCGAAGAGGTGGCAGTCCCTCACAATGGAGTAGATCCGGATGGATGAGCGAAACTCTATCTCACATATGAGCTAACATAACGCTGACCCTAACTAGGAGGAGGAGGAGGTCTATTTATAGTCTTAGTGCAAATGGGGGCGAAGTGAAGGGGTACATGGGCCTCGGGCCCGAAACTATGCGCAGACAGGTACCAGACATCTGGTGGGTAACGGTTGTCTGGTGGCTCATGGGCGTCCGGACATCCGGTAGTCTCCGGACTTCTGCTTGTTCTGGCTCGGTGGAGGTGGCACATTGAATGTACAGGTAAGATCACTGTCAGAAAAACAGATGATAAAACTATACTGGATGCAATATGACTTTGTGGCTTTGTATCTGATTTTTTTGCATAAAAGATGGTTTTATTTTCCCTACATCGAAGGAATATTAGGATTCTGTACTATTGAGTTTGCTATCATGACATGGTTCCGCCAACTGATTTCTCATAGCCCAAAATCATCATAAGTTGCCCACAATTATATTATCAGTCCGCCGTTGAGAGTTCCGAGATAGATCCAAGTCCAGCGGCTCAAATTGTCCGTAATCAGGGACACATCTAATCGATTAGGTTTAAACCCTCTGCAGAGGTTTGTACACTTTACCCACAAGATTTGATCCCTCGCTTTTCGTACTTGCACTACATGATGTTTGAGAACATGATGATCGAAACATGGTCTTCCGAAGAGTTCCTCTAACCACTGTCCGGTGCTCATCCAATCCTACCGTAGTTCTACATCTGCTAGCACCGTCCCAGCCAGAGTCACAACTAAGGTCAACCAAGACAGAGCCCATAATGACTTGCGGTTGCATAGTTAAACTTCCAGTCATGAAGTATTCTTCCATCTCTTTGAGTCTGGGTGAAACTTTCCGCAAGATATCATGGCGCTTCTCCATGCATCCTGGGTCATCCACTGGTGTAACACCCCAAAAATTTAACCATGATTTAATAATTAAAAAATTTCCATGGTAAATTAAATTTTTATTTTCTATATTTCTTTTAATTCAGAACCACTCTTTTCTCCTGAATTGTGGAGTTTTCACCCCAAGTGAAAACCTTTCAAAAATATTGTTGGACTTGTATATCTTCCCAAGAGCATTTCTTTTTATCAGTGGAATTATTTCTACAATTATTTCCCCTGAGCTTTATTTCTTTAAAAATTATTTTTCATAAGTTTTAGGGTTCCATTTGCACTACAACCCTTTCAAATACTTCTTTAAAATCCCCACCAAAGTTTTGGGATGTCATGTGATGTTCCCACATCACTTTTATGCAAAAATCTGTTTTAGTCATTTGGAAATTTTTATCCCTATCCCAAGTTTTCAAATCTGGTCCAGTTTGTAATTTGCACTACAGCCTATTTAAATATTTCTTTATAAATTCCACCCAAAGTTGGGAGATGTTAGTAGGAGTATATAATTCCACTTTATGCAAAAAGCCATTGGTGTTCTTTGAAAACTTTGAGCAAATCATCCTCTTTTGCTCTCTGATCCAGTTTGGTATTTTCTACTGCAACTCTATTTTGTTTTGCTCTAGTGCCCATAATATTTCTCCTACTTATAGACCACTCTACCAAACCCTTAAGTCCAGGAGATTGGACCCATTGGAGTATTTTTGGTCCATGCAATAATGCCCTTTACTTTCTGTCTAGATTTGGTTTTCTCAAAAACTTGCACTAGGGAGTTTTTATTTTTGTCAAACTAACCTTGCCACTCTCTTTATCATCTAAAGAGACTCTGATTTGGAGTTTTTGGCCACCCCAAGAGATGCCTAGATGACCATAGCATTCTGTCGAATACCTTGAGTTCATGAACAGAATTGGCATGAAACCTAGTTTGCATTTCGAACCTGCTTGCTTTGTCTAAACAACATGTCTCATGGCTCTACCTTAGCCTATAGCACCACCCTGCTAAACCTCATGTGGATTAGAGCCCCCTGGCAGGCATTGGCATTTCGCCGAGCACCTCGCGTGCGTGCTCTGGGCGCGGCCAGAACGCGCGTGTTGCACGTGCTTGCGCCCGAGTCGCCCGCTCACAGCCATCGCGCCCCGCCCCCTCCCTCGTCGCAGAGACCCCCTGGCCACCTCCTGGAGCCCCGCAGCGCAGCCGCCAGAATGGCCATGGCAGCTAGCTGATGGCCGCAGCAGGCCCCGGCCTTGGCAGCGCCGCCCAAGTCATACGCGCGCGCCAGCTCGCCCCTTGAGCAGTGGGGAATTCGTTGGAATGCGCCAACCAGCTCCAATCGCCTCCACGTCGCCCTGCTAGCAACAGAACGGTGGTTCGCCGGTGCTCTTATCCGCGGCCGCGGGAACCGACCTCTCCGGGCTATAAATAGCCCTCCCGATCACGCCTAAGCTCGTCAGCAGCCTTGTTCGAGTAGTAGGAAGCCCCCCTCCTCCCCAGTTGTCCAAAGGCCATCCTCTATCCCATCTCCCGCAGGTTCGGCCGCCGCCACGTTCCGGTAAAATCCGGCCAAGATGATGGTCCCAGCCTCTATCCGCGGCCGCCACGTTCCGCCGCCACATTCCGGTAAAACCCCTCCCGTGATCCCAGCCTCTTCCCCTCGACCTTGCGAAGCCACCCCACCTCTCAAACCCGATCGAGAGCCACCGTAGCTCGAGACCCCAAATCCTCCCAAAGCCACCGTCCGCCGTGGAGCTCGCCGCCAGCGACTCCCTTCATCCCCGCCAGCCTTTCGACCACTAGGAAGACCGCCCTGGACCAGCGGATCCATCCCTGCCCTCGGAACCCCGCGGGGAGCCGTCGTTCGTTGGCGGCAATGGCCGGAGCCCCGCCTCCGCTCGGACAGAGGAGGAAGGAGGCGCGGTTGACTGGTCAAACCTGACCAGTGGGCCCGATGGACCCACTGTCAGTGACCCAGCCCTGCCGAAGCGTGTTTTAAGTGGAAGCGCATTCCACCAAATACGCCTTCGCTAGGGGAAAAGGTAAGTGCTGCCGAACCGTTTTCTTTTTTCTGATTTTTATTAAAAACAGATTTCGACTAAACTTTGACTAGCTATAACTTTTTAAATATAAGTTCAATTGATTTGATTCTTTTTTTGTTGTGTCTCAAATTTTGTCTAGTTTATTTTCATATTTATTTAAAAAAAATCAAACAACTTTTTTGTACTGTTTTGAAACTATGTGTTAATTTGAATTTGTCTTAAATAGGATTTTGGGAGGGAGGCAACTTTCAAAAAAAATGCACCCCCACTTGCATACTCTTGAAGGCAAGCATTTTAAACCCTGGCATAATATTGTTGTGTTTTGTTTGATACGGTTACAACACCATCTTGACTCGGAGTATTCGTTATTTTATGTGATGATATGATCATACTCATGAGAGCATATTGATGATTCCATGCTGTTGGAATTTGATATGTTTGTGATAGTAATCACCCTCGTATACCTTTCATGCCTACCGGAAGGAATCCGGGAAAGCCTCTGTCTTGGGTAGACACAAGCTTGTCTCTAGTTCTTCGTCGAGAGGGTTGTGTCCGGTAAGGAATGGTGAGGTATGATGAGTGGTGATTCTATCTGATTGGTGTGAAATATATTTCTTATGCTAATCATGCAGGAAATGCTTTAACCTCCTAAGTCGACCATAGATCGAGTCTTGTTCCAGTAACCCCCATACTTGTTTTGTACTACCACTTGTCCCTGCCATAGGTAGGGTACAATTCAGTAAGTTGTTAACCCCTTCCTAGCACACACCGTACAGAGAGGCCATGGTGGAAGATACCGGCTGCATCCGGTAGGCATGTCACCTGGTACGGGGGCATGGGTGTTTCCGGTTGGAGCCGAGGGGGTAGCTCCCCTAGTTTGCGCGCGTTATAAATTTTGTGATCCCATGCTAGTCGAGGTTGTAGCCTCCCCACTTAGAGTTTTGCTTAACGGGTGTCGTGGGTGATTCCATACACCGGTAAGTTAGGCTGGTGTGTGCGGTTAGGTGTGTTTTCAATTAAAAGACCGTAGATGAAATTAGTCCCGATGGACTAATGGAATCCGTTGCTCGTGGATAAATAGTACACCCTCTGCAGAGATTATATCTATTCGAATAGCCTTGTCCATGGTTAAGGACTACAGTCTGGGATGGGTCAAGTATCAGTCTTCAGAGAAAAAAATTGCTAAACCAGAACATGGATCATAACTTGTGACTTATGATGATTATGATTACTATTATTATGGACTAACCATTTACATTATTTGAATTATTGAGTATCCCTGGGACGGTTCTATCTCCTGGATATTCACTGTGACAACTCTCATATAAGCTCTTTATGTGGTGTCGCAGAGACGCCTTACTATGGCATGCTCATTATTCATTTACTTTATAAGCCCTTTATGTGGTGTCACGGAGACGCTCGACTGTGGCATGCTCATTATTCATTTACTTTATAAGCCCTTTATGTGGTGTCGCTGAGACGCCAGACTGTGGCATGCTTATTATTCATTTACTTTATAAGCCCTTTATGTGGTGTCGCACAGACGCCTGACTGTGGCATGTTTGCTACTTATTTCCTTTATAAGCCCTTTATGTGACGTCGCTCAGACGCCCGACTGAGGCATGCTTTATATTATTATCCTTTCGAGGCGTCGCTTCACACACCCGATCGGTGCATTCTATTTCTACTCCCTTATTGCATATTCATGTTGTATATGAATAACCTGCTTGCGTGCATCATGGATTCTTATTTTGTGACTGATGTTGTGATCATAAAATATATCAGAGCATGATTATCAACTGATATGTTATACCTGTGTTCATAATGTTTGCGAGTACATTCAAAGTACTCACTGGCTTGTCCCTAGCTATTGTCTTGGCCAGATTTCTTGCATGGAGACGAGCGTTGCGATGACAGCCCCGGAACCTACGCAGTGGTGATAGTAGCCTCGCGAAGATAGGAGTTATCCAGGTCAGCTGTTCCTGTGGGAAATGGAGTCCCATAGACGCTGATGGACCACAAACCGCTTCCGCCATCAACCACTAGAAACCATCCTTCACTTAACAGTAATGGTCTCGTACTCATAGGCCAGAATGGTCTCGTACTACATTCTTTTGTATTTTACTTGGAGTTTCTGTATCAAGTTGGTGTCTCGTCAGCTAACAGTAATCCTGGGGCTGGTGAGCACAAGGGCCTTTTTCTGGGAAATTAATATCCTGAAAATCCAATCCTGACAACTGGTTGCTCCAGGGGGGCCATCTAAACCATCCTTCACCCAGTAGGGTGTATTGAATTCTTGTCTTGAGTCTTGAATTCTTGAGGTCCTGAAGATGCAGTCCCTTGCTGATGTCGTCATGAAGTTGTTGTCATTGACGTAGAGTCCTCCATTCTCACACCACTCCCAAACAATCAAACCAACCCTGTCTACTATAGCGTAGAATTAAAATAAATAATGTCCCGGGCTTGGTAACAGGGTGATGGGTTCCTACCTCATGCATACTACTCAACTACAAGGATTCAATATCACTACTGGAGGGATTGTTGCAAAGATGACACTAAATGCAATAAAAACATATGTATGAAAAGAATGGTCAAACTGAACTTGCCTGGTATTACTTGGTGAAGATGTAACGCTCTCGGAATAATCCAGATAATGCTATTCATCACTCTCCAAAGAAAATCTATATAACCAAACAGTGCATTTACATAAGCAATCGTTCTAGCAAGCAATTCTAACACTCATAATAAAATCAACAAATAAAATGCAAATCAACAAGGGACACCAAATAAAAATCAAGGAAAACTACACAATAAAACTACTAAAGAAAACTCTAAGACATAACACAAAATAGTTTTGTCCTAAGTAAAAACTTAACAACAATTATAACACTAAACTAATAAATTAATAGAAAATAAAATGTAAAATAACTAATTTAACAGAAAGTATTTTTCATAAACTTTTAGTAGCAAAAAGAAACAAATAAAAAGATTTTATAAAACTCTAACTATGTCCTATACAAGTTTTCATTACAAAACCAACGAAAATAAGTTTTAAAAATAAGAATAAAATTGTCCACTATTAAATAACGGAAACAAAACAAAATTTGTCAAAAGTGACAAAAAGAAATAATTTAAAAACAATTAAAACTATAAATAGAAGACTAAAAAACTAGAACCAAAACAATACTATTTTTCCTAAAACCCTAATTTAAATAAACTAAAAATAAAATACTCAACACTACTAGATAGGCAAAGGTCCCAGTGACCAGGTGAAAAAAAGAATTAATTAAAACCTATTTTTAAACTTAAGTTATTCACAAAATAATGTTTGAAGCAAATTCATGCAAATTGAAATTGAAATTTTCAAACGTGGCAAAACTTGGTACGTTCAGAAACTAGAAGAAATTTCTAATCTAAAGCAAAAAGAGTCAAATTAAAATAATAAAAATCCTAAGAGATGTGGAATTTATAAGATTGGAACTTTGTCTGTTTTTAAAACAGAAATGAAAACAATAAAAAGAAAAACAGACGAGTGCTACTTGTCGGGCTGTAACTGGGCTAAATAGGTGGGCGATCCAACACTATATGGTGCTCGGCCAAAGTTTAACAGAAACGCGTGCGTACATTTTATTGATAGAAGACCAGCGAACCGGTTCAAGCTAAACCGTTATAAATCGTATCTAAACAAAACCGATCTACTTAAATAAATAAAAACTTAACCGATTTGTTTTTCAATGAGGACTAATAAGGGCGCATGAATAGCTTACAGCGAGGTTTGTGCACGCAGGGAAGCAATGCGCCGATGGGGTTGTGGCTCCGGCGATCTTAGGCGGCGGTGGACGAATCTAGGGGATGCAACGGAGTTTGGCTTGTCCGGTGGTGGAGCTGAAGATGGTCAGCGACGACGAACAACGACGGAACGAAGTGGTGAAGCTCGGTGCTCTGGGTGCTCCGGCAAAGACAACAAGGTTGGTACCGCTGCTATAGATGAAGAGGGATCCCCAGACTTTGTCAAAACGAATCTAGGGATCGAAATAAGCCGGATTGTACAAGAGGGAGGCTCGGGATAGCTCACCAGCGTAGGAATCCGGTGATGAGCTGCAGCTTATGCGGCGAGATCCAAACGGCGAGGGCCGTGCTATACGATGCGTTTTGGCGAGGGATTTGAAGGAGAATCGGTCAAGCGGAGTCATGCCTATTTATAGGACATGAAGCTTGGGGAAGGGGTGGACTCGGGGTAGGGTTCCTAAAGAAATCGGATGTGGCGGCGGCGGCGTGCGCGAGCTCAGATTCTATTTGGTTTGGTGCAGAAAAAGAAGAAGGAAAGAGGTGGGGTCCAGCGCCGTGTGAGAGAGAGAGTCGACGAGAGAGAGACACGGGCGCGCGAATGGAGGCAGCAGACGAGGGAAATATGCGTTGGGCGCTCGGTCTCCTTTTCGTTTTTTTAAGCACGTGGGGCGCCGCCTAGCTGCTGTGTGCGCTGGCCACGGGCATGCCTGGCGCTGCGGTCGCTGGTTGGGGCTAGCGCTAGCTGGGCCGGTTCGCTGGCCTACTGAGCGCGTCTCTTTTTATTTTGAAAATTCGATTTTTTTTGTTTTTTTAAAACAGCGAGGAAAAAACAATAACAGAAAATAAAAACTTTTTATATAGGCATATTATATACCAAATATTTAGATTTAAAAGTCCTAAAACATGAACATATTTTCGTGACCAAATAAAATACAAAAATACATTTTTGCAATATCTCCGAAATTAAATAGGATTTGAGTTTCAAATAAATTGTCAAACCTTGTCTCTGATTTTTGGAGTGTCATATTCCTCCTCTCGTATTTTTTTCCAGAGAATTTTTGACAAGGTTCAAACTTAAAATTAAATACAGAGTCAAATGAAAAAAAAATCTGAAAGTCCTTTTGTTCCCTCTCGTTTGACTTTTAGAAGATTCAAATTTCACTCACTTTCAGTCAATAAATCAAACAAACAAACAATCAAATTAATTTAATTAATATAACATTCCAAAATTTAGAATTTTAGGATTTTACAGGTCTGGTTGTTTTTTATAAATGTGTTATGTAGAAAATTTAATGAACGTGCTCCGGTTTCTATGAAAAGAATCTGTTTTACATGTAGTAATTCATTTATTTATTTATTCTTCTGCGGGGGGTTTACATGTAATTCGTGAGGCCTAAAGTGTAAAGTACCTCGGCATGGTTGCAGATGCTCCGAGTCATGCATGCACTATGACCCAGATACTCTATGTCCCACATCTCAGCGAAAGGAAGCACGTGGAAATAGCCTAGAAGTACATATAGGAGGATAAATGCGTGAACAAATATGTACTACGAAGCGTAGCTGTGGTTCGAAATGGAGACCTAAAGTGATGACAGGTATAGGTCGCACACACCCAACTAGTGGTACTAGATGTACGAGTACTTTTTCCCTCAAAAAAAGATGTACGTGTACTCAGTACTCCTATTCTATCAACACGAGATCCATCTGACAAGAGCATCCGTGCTATAGCTAGCTCTCCTCCCTGGTTTCTCTCTTCTAATTCTAACTCAGTTGACGTGCAATGGGCGGGGTGGGGATTTGCTAATAGTCGGTTTGCTCAACTACGGCCCCACCTCACAGTGAAAATGCTAAGACAACAAGAGTTCCCTAGCTTGAGCGGCGTGCTGGACAGACCATGTGGGGGTGTGACGCGAAGGGCACAAGCATGCTGTACTTGTTCCACTTTCTCGTTTTGAACTCGTGACATGTAGTAATGCTCAGTTTAGAATATATATAAGTTTGGTTGTCGCTCCAATATATACAGTACTCCCTTCATGCAGGTTGGGTCGCTGAAGTCACAATTGACAAAAAACACGATGGTGACAGGCCAGTCTACCTTAGTCCTGGTTTATTGCTCCCCATTGTAAGTTGTGCCAAATTTTGACCATAAATTTGACTAACAAAAGGTTCATGCATGTCACCAAAATAATATCATTGAAAAATATGTTCAAATACAAATCAAACGATATAATTTTTGTTGACATGCACTAACATTTTGTCAGTTAAATCTTTGGTCAAAATTTAGCACAAATTACAAAAGGGACTAATAAACCAGGACCTAGGTAGTACACCAGGGTGAATATAGTGATACTACATATAATTAACACCAAATAAGAGCAAGGGATCACACATGTCATTTACGACTGAATAAAAATGCCATACAATAATAAAACTTTAAGGCCACAAGGCGATGCAGTGCTAGTTACAGGAGGAACGAAGAAAGATGCATCCATCGTAGACCTCCTCCTCCTCGACTGAGGGCGCCGACCCACCAAACTAGCAGCGTCTTTTGTGGCCAGTACAACATGCTTCTGAACAACGGCGTCCAAAGATTCTAGTCAGTGGAAGAAGGCCAATGTCTTTCTATCCTCGTTGGCCTTGTAGTGGCCTATGTAGACGATTGCCTTGTAGACGTCGATGTGCAGGTCGATGGTTTCTTGCATGGCGAGGCGCTGCGCGGCGAGCACGGTCTCGAGGTGCACATTCTTCGTCGCGACCTCCGGTAGCTACATGGCGACCAGTGCTTCAAAGATTTCGTCACCTTGGAGGCCGATGAGGGTGGCAGGCAATGAGGAGCCCGGGTGCGCAGGCTGGAGCAGTACGACAAGGTCGTCTGCGCGCTTCTTGACGACAGTGAACTTTCGGATGGAGCGGACCATCATCTCATCCATGTGAGAGGCCAAGCCAGCATCGATGAGGGCTATGATGCCGGCGGTTGCCAGCATCATCTGGAAATGCTGCACGGAGCAGGGCCAACATCTTGGATGATCTGGCACAACCGACTGTCGCTCGCGTCCATCGCCTCCATAGGTGCTTGTGGCTTCTGGTCACTTGGTCCTGGGTCTTGGATTGGAGTGAGTAGTGGTGTGTTCGATTTTGTAGATGGATTGGAGTGGTCTGGCGCCTTTTTATGAGAGTCCAAACTGTGTTGCATTCACATCATGTTGGCTCCATTCTGCTTCTCCAATTAATTCCCTCTGCATGCTAATTAAGGATGCATCATTGACCATTCAATGTCTCGGGAATGGCTACCCTCTCCCTTCTTGGCATTCAAGCCGTATCAATGTAAATGCGGGTCAAGAAGAGACTAGTCATTACTGCATTGTGCACCGCGACCAAGGCGGAGGGGAAAATGAGAGAACTTAATATTTACTATAGTACGATCATTGCATGTAATGAACTGACTGCAGCATGTCGTGCTAGGTAGTCTCTTGGCATTAAAAACATACGCGGCCCACGTCTCTTATCGATTGATTCCTTTCTTCATGTCAGCAAACAAGAAATGAGGTCGAGTTAATCCACTGCGCCTAAGTGTTTTGGGATTATAAGGATTTCATAAGAGATTGACACAATAATCGTAAGATCTGCATCCGATGGTGGCACCTATTGGACCCAAACAACAATAGAAAAGAAATGCCACAAAACTGCGACACCACGCCCCTCCCCGACACATAAGACTGGCATGCGAGCGTATGCAACTCCCACGTTCGGGTTGCGCTTGGCTCTTCGCCTCTTCGAGAAGTTGAACAACGATGTCATTTATGACTGGAATAAAAATGACATACACTAATAAAACATTAAGGCCACGAGGCGATGCAGTGCTGGTTACAGGAGGCAAGAAGAAATATGCATCCATCGACGGTGTCCTCCTTGAATCCGGGCCCCGGCCCACCGAACGGCGGCTAAGTAGCAGCGGCTTTCTTGGCCAAGTCAACGTGCTTCTGGACAATGGCGTCCAAAGATTCTAGCCACTGGAAGAAGGCCAATGTCTTTCTGTCCTCGCTGGCCTTGTAGTAGCCTAAGTGGACGATTTCCTCGTAGACATGGATGTGCAGGTTGATGGTTTCTTGCATGGAGACGCACTGCGCGGTGAGCGTGGCCTTGAGGTGAACATTCTTTGTCGCGACCTCCGGCAGCTGCAGGGCCACCACTGCTTCAAAGAGCTTGTCACCTTGGAGGCCGACGAGGGTAGCAGGCAACAAGGAGCCTGGGCGCTCGGGCTAGAGCAGCACGGTAAGGTCGTCCGCGCGCTTCTTGACAGCAGTGAACTTGCGGATGGTGCGGACCATCATCTCGCACATGCGAGAGGTGAATCCAACGTCGATGAGGGCTATGACGTTGGCGGTTGACAGCACCTTCTGGAAACATTGTGCGGTGCGGGGCTGTAGGCCAGCGTCTTGGATGATCTGGCAGAGCCAATTATCGCTCGCAGCCATCCACGCCATGGGTACTTGTGGCTTTTTGTCACTTGGTCTTGGTCTTGTATTAGAGTGTGCAGTGTTGCATCGATACTAGGAGGAGTAGATGGATTAGAGTGGTGGGCGGCCTTTTTATGAGAGTCCAAACTGCGTTGCAGTCACATCGTGTTGGCTCCATTTTGTTTCTCCAATTACTTACCTCTGCATGCGAATTGAATGAGGAGGCATCATTGACCGTTCAATGTTTTGGGAACCGCCACCCTCTCCCTCATTGGCATTCAAGCCGTATCAACATAAATGCGTGTCAAAAAGAGACTAGTCAGTAGTAGTACTCAATATTGTGCACGGCGACCAAGGCCGGGAGGAAAACGAGAGAAGTTAATACTCCCTCCGTTTCTAAATATTTATGGTGTAGATTCACTCATTTCGCTCTATATGTACTCATTTATGACGTAGTCACTTGTTGAAATCTCTAGAAAGACAAATATTTAGGAATAGAGGGAGTATTTGCTAATTAGTAATACCATTGCATGCAATGAACTGACCGCTGCATGTCTGAAGGAAATATGCCCTAGAGGCAATAATAAAGTTATTATTTATTTCCTTATATCAGGATAAATGTTTATTATTCATGCTAGAATTGTATTAACCGGAAACATAATACTTGCGTGAATACATAGACAAACAGAGTGTCACTAGTATGCCTCTACTTGACTAGCTTGTTGATCAAAGATGGGTATGTTTCCTAGCCATTGACATGAGTTGTCATTTGATTAAAGGGATCACATCATTAGGAGAATGATGTGATTGACTTGACCCATTCCGTTAGCTTAGCACTTGATCGTTTAGTTTGTTGCTATTGCTTTCTTCATGACTTATTCATGTTCCTATGACTATGAGATTATGCAACTCCCATTTACCGGAGGAACACTTTGTGTGCCACCAAACGTCACAACATAACTGGGTGACTATAAAGGTGCTCAACAGGTGTCTCCGAAGGTACTTGTTGGGTTGGCGTATTTCGAGATTAGGATTTGTCACTCCGATTGTCGGAGAGGTATCTCTGGGCCCACTCGGTAATGCACATCACTATAAGCCTTGCAAGCATTGCAACTAATGAGTTAGTTGCGGGATGATGTATTACGGAACGAGTAAAGAGACTTGCCGGTAACGAGATTGAACTAGGTATTGAGATACCGACGATCGAATCTTGGGCAAGTAACATACCGATGACAAAGGGAACAACGTATGTTGTTATGCGGTCTGACCGATAAAGATCTTCGTAGAATATGTAGGAGCCAATATGGGCATCCAGGTCCCGCTATTGGTTATTGACCAGAGAGGTGTCTCGGCCATGTCTACATAGTTCTCGAACCCGTAGGGTCCGCACGCTTAACGTTCATTGACGATATAGTACTATGAGTTATGTTGTTGGTGACCAAATGTTGTTCGGAGTCAGGGATGAGATCACGGACATGACGAGGAACTCCGGAATTGTCCGGAGATAAAGTTTGATATATGGGACAATAGTGTTTGGTCACCGGAAGGGTTCTGGAATTCATAGAAAGGGTTCCAGATGTTTCCCGAAATGTTTTGGTATGAGAACACTTTATTTGGGCCAAAGGGGAAATCCCACAAGGTTTTTAGAAAGCGGAAAAGGAAGTTTTGCGGAGTCCACGGGCCAGACGCCAGGGTCCCTGGCGTCTGGGTCTAGACGCCGGGAACCTTGGCGTCTGGCCCTGGAGTCCGAGAAGTATTCTTGCCTTTCGGGTGAAACCGACTTTGTGGTGGCTTTTACTCCAAGTTTCGACCCCAAGACTCAACATATAAATAGAGGGGTAGGGCTAGCACCCAAGACACATAAAAAAACACCAAGCCGTGTGCCAGCAACCCCGTCCCCTCTAGTTTATCCTCCGTCATAGTTTTCGTAGTGCTTAGGCGAAGCCCTGTGAAGATTGTTCTTCACCAACACCGTCACCACGCCGTCGTGCTGCCGGAACTCATCTACTACTTCACCCATCTTCCTGGATCGAGAAGGCGAGGACGTCACCGAGCCGAACGTGTGCAGAACTCAGAGGTGCCATGCTTTCGGTACTTGGATCGGTCAGATCATGAAGACGTACAACTACATCAACCGCGTTGATATAACGCTTCCACGAACGGTCTACGAGGGTACATAGACAACACTGTCCCCTCTCGTTGCTATGCATCACCATGATCCTGCGTGTGCGTAGGAAAATTTTGAAATTACTACGTTCCCCAACAGTGGCATCCGAGACAGGTTTTATGCGTAGATGTCATATGCACGAGTAGAACACAAGTGAGTTGTGGGCGATACAAGTCATACTGCTTACCAGCATGTCATACTTTGGTTTGGTGGTATTGTTGGATGAAGCGGCCCGGACCGACATTACGCGCACGCTTACGCGAGACTGGTTCTACCGATGTGCTTTGCACACAGGTGGCTGGCGGGTGTCAGTTTCTCCAACTTTAGTTGAACTGAGTGTGGCGACGCCTGGTCCTTGAGAAGGTTTAAACAGCACTAACTTGACAAACTATCATTATGGTTTTGATGCGTAGGTAAGAACGGTTCTTGCTAAGCCCAGTAGCAGCCACGTAAAAACTTGCAACAACAAAGTAGAGGACGTTTAACTTGTTTTTGCAGGGCATGTTGTGATGTGATATGGTCAAGACATGATGCTAAATTTTATTATATGAGATGATCATGTTTTGTAACGGAGTTATCGGCAACTGGTAGGAGCCATATGGTTGTCGCTTTATTGTATGCAATGCAATCGCCCTGTAATTCTTTACTTTATCACTAAGCGGTAGCGATAGTCGTAGAAGCATAATGTAACGCCCCGAGACCGATGTGCCAGGTGTCTTCCAGTTATTCACTGCTGTTGCCAGGTCATTTGCTTGCGTGTTGCATTTCATCATGCCATCATGTGCATCGCATCATCATGTTTTCAAAACCTGCATCCGTCCGGGTTCCCCCAGTTCCCTCTGTTGTCCGTTCTGAGCCCAGACACACTTGCACGCGCCCAGCGGCATGTCCGAAATAGTATTTTATAAGTGACCGGAAAATGTTCTCGAAATGGGATGAGAGTTGACGTGTGGTCTTATTATAGTGTAGGTAGGCCGCCTGCCAAGTTTCATCGCATTCGGAGTTCATTTGATGCCCCAACGGATAACTATAGCGGCAATATAGCCGGTCTTTTTGTCGGACGTTTTCGGTCTCCGGAAACCCGTGTCAGGCTGCAGATCTTTTCTCTCCTCTCAGTCCATGGCCCTCTAGACAACCCTTCTAGCCCATCTACCTAACCCCCTCCACTCTGGAACGTCCGATTGCGATCGAACGGCTCCGAAACGGGTTAAAACCCCCTCTCCTAACCCCCTGCCTATAAATGGACACCCTACCCTTCCACTTTTGAAACCCTAGCCCCTCCTTCTCATTTTTCCTCAGCCACCCTCTCCACCGCCGCCACTTGTCGCGCCCCCATCAGCCAACCCACCGCCAGCGACGCGCGCAGCCAATCAGGCGCTGCCACGTCGCGCCTAGCGCCTCCACCAGCCCCACGGCCCGCCTGGCCCAACCGAGGCCCGCCCGGGCCAGAGCCCCTTCGCTCGCAGCTGCCAAGGCTGTTCCTCCTCGATCCCACCTAGATCGGGAGGGAGCCGGAGCGCTGCTCTTCCCCGCCGCGCCGGCGAATCCGCCTGCCTGCGGCCGTCATCGGAGTCGTCGACCGCCGCCGCCCCAGGTCATCAATGCCGCCGCCCGGCCCTCGATTCCTCTCTGCTCCTTCTCCTCACCAGCTCTCTCTCTCCCCCCTCGCAGCAAGGCACCGCCACTGGTGCCCGCCGTCCGCCTCGTCGTCATAGCCCAAGTCCCGAACACCACCGGATCCGGCCGGTCCCCGCCTCGCCTCGCCGCTGCTCTGCCTCGTCGTCGCCGGAGCCCAGTCGTCGCCATGTCCCTACGCTGTTTCTGCCCCGTCCTCGTTCGAGCGGAGGACGAGCACTTCCTCGTCGTGTGCCTGGGCTGCAGCGCGCGTTGACTGGCCCAGCCTCCTCCCGTTCCAGATCGCGAGGCCCGGCCTCCTTTGATCCAGCCGGCCTGCTTGGCCTCTCATCAGTTCCGGGTCAAGGCCCATGGTGAGGCCACCACCAGCGCCTCCTTTTTTCTGTTCTGTTGGACCTCTGCTCAGTTTCGACCCATGTAGTGTTTTTTCCCCGCTGCGAATTTGTCTATTATCCCAGGTTTTGCAGTTTTATAGAAAACCCCTTTGGGATCATGCATTTAATAACTTCTAAACCGTGCATCACATGTAAATAACTTATATATGAAAGTTGCTTAGAATTTTGTCTAGTTTCATAATATGTCATTTTCATCCATGTTTAAAATTTTTAAAATGTTGTTTGGTTAAATTTGCTCCTATGCCATGTAAAAATGATTTATTTCATAACTAAATAACCGTAGCTCGGTTTCTAATAAACTTTATATGCAAATGTGGTGGAACTTTGCCTAGTTTAACATGGTCTACTTGTTTTGCATGTTTAACAACTCTAAAATTGCATTTAGGGCAGAACCGCACCAAATCTAAAATATGCTATGGGGATTTACCGGAATTGTTGTTCGTTGCTTCCGGCCTCATTTAAACTTGACTAGATAGGTAGTTTTACTTTGCTTCACCCTCTTGCCATGCTAACAACATTTGATCTTGTTGGGTACCTAAACGAGAGAGAACTAAATAATTCATGTGGTGTTTTCTTCAATATGCAACTCCGTTGCATATTGTGCTCCACTTAATTTGTAGGATTGTTTGTGCACTTTGCCATGCCATGCTTCATTAAACCGGACATGCATCATACTTGATTGTGCATCATGCCATGTTGATGTGTTGGTTGTTTACTATGTTGTTTGCTCCTTTCCGGTGTTGCTTCTTCGGGTTGGTTCCGATAACGTCGCGTTTGTGAGGACCCGTTTGACTGCGCCCATTTGTCTTCTTCATGGACTCGTTCTTCTTCCTTGTGGGGTTTCAGGCAAGATGATCATACCCTCGAAATCACTACTATCTTTGCTTTGCTAGATGCTCGCTCTTTTGTGATGCCTATGCTACAATGCCTACCACTTGCTTTAAAGCCTCCCAAATTGCCATGTCAAACCTCTAACCCACCATGTCCTAGAAAACCGTTGATTGGCTATGTTACCGCTTTGCTCAGCCCCTTTTATAGCGTTGTTAGTTGCAGGTGAAGTTTGAAGTTTGTTCCTTGTTGGAACATGGAGATGTTGTTCCTTGTTGGAACATGTTTACTTGTTGGGATATCACAATATATCTTATTTAATTAATGCATCTATATACTTGGTAAAGGGTGGAAGGCTTGGCCTTATGCCTGGTGTTTTATTCCACTCTTGCCGCCCTAGTTTCCTTCATATCGGTGTTATGTTCCCGGATTTTGCGTTCCTTACGTGGTTGGGCTATTATTGGAACCCCTTGACAGTTCGCCTTAAGTAAAGCTCTTCCAGCAATGCCCAACATTGGTTTTACCATTTGCCACCTAGCCTTTTATTTTCCTTGGGAGTCGCGCTCCTAAGGGTCATCATTATTTTAACCCGCCCCCCGGGCCAGTGCTCCTCCGAGTGTTGGTCCAACTGAGCGATGTCCGGGGCTACCAAGGGAAACTCTGGGCTGGCCTACCCGACGTCTCGCTCATCTGAGTGTGCCCTGAGAAAGAGATATGTGCAGCTCCTATCGGGATTTGTCGGGACATTCGGGCGGGGTTGCTGGTTTAGTTTTACCCTGTCGAAATGTCTTGTAGAACCGGGATACCTAGTCTGATCGGAATGTCTCGGGAGGAGGTCTATTCCTTCGTTGACCGTGAGAGCTTGTGATGGGCTAAGTTGGGACACCCCTGCAGGGATTTGAACTTTCGAAAGCCGTGCCCGCGGTTATGGGCAGATGGGAATTTGTTAACGTCCGGTTGTAGAAAACCTGAAGTTGACCATAATTAAAATGCATCAACCGCGTGTGTAACCGTGATGGTCTCTTCTCGGCGGAGTCCGGGAAGTGAACACGGTGTTGGAGTTATGCTTGACGTAGGTTATTCTAGGATGACTTCTTGATCATAGTTTCTCGACCATGCTTTTCCTTCTCTTCTCGCTCTATTTTGCGTATGTTAGCCACCATATATGCTAGTCGCTTGCTGCAGCTCCATCTCATACCTTTACCTTACCCATAAGCTTAAATAGTCTTGATCGCGAGGGTGCGAGATTGCTGAGTCCCCGTGGCTCACAGATACTTCCAAAACCATCTTGCAAGTGCCGATGAGTCCGTGCAGTCGACGCAACCAAGCTCAAGGAGGAGCTCGATGAAGATCTTGTCCTTCGTGTTGTTTCGTTCTAGTTGATCAGTAGTGGAGCCCAGTTGGGGTCGATCGGGGACCGTGTCGCATTTGGGGTTCTTCTTTTATTTTGGTTCTGTAGTCGGACCTTGTTTGTATCTGGATGATGTAATGTTTTATTCATGTATTGTGTAAAGTGGCGATTGTAAGCCCACTATGTATCTCTTTTCCCTTATGTATTACATGGGTTTGTGTGAAGATTACCTCACTTGCGACATTGCTTTCAATGCAGTTATGCCTCTAAGTCGTGCTTCGACACGTGGGAGATATAGCCGCATCGAGGGCGTTACAAGTTGGTAATCAGAGCCTTCCCCGACCTTAGGAGCCCCCACTGCTTGATCGTTTTTAGCAGCCGTTGTTGAGTTTAGAAAAATGTTTTGAGTCAATTAGGAATTATATATCAGAGAGTTTAGGAATTCTTTTTACTCCCCAGTCCCTTCATCGCTCTGGTGAGGCTTCCTGACGTAGAGTTTTGACTATTCTCTTCTCAAATTTCACTAATTTTTTTTAGGATCACGCGGGTATCTTGGAATCGTTCCGATGGTTTTGTGACGAGAACATTTTCTTGGTGCCTCCTGTCAGGGGTTTTGTGGCAGTGTCCCGGGGAGTTGAGCTCCGAGGTGTTGTCGTCACAATTTTATCGTTGCAGTTCTGGAATACCTGAGTTTAGTATGCCGACATCGAAAATCTCTTTTATGCAGTTCGTTGGTGAGATAACCTCGACGCCACCCAGTACTGGGGCGGGAGTTCGGGAGTATTGCCATAACTTGTATAACGGATGCTTTTCGAAGGTTGAGGTAGATGATTTCCGAAGGTCTCTTGGTTATGTGTTGAAGGATGGATACAGCTGGATGTAGGATTTGCTAGTTTGGGTAAGATATTATGCTTCCCCTGTATCCCCAACACCTGATTGCATAACCGGAAAATTTTGGGAGTTTATAAGTGGGAATTCAAGTAGCTACTAGGATTTCTTTCCGACAGATGGATGATTTGTAATTGGGGTTCGATGTCTAGTGGTCCGCCTATTCACGGTTGGTTTTACAGTGGTCTCGTTGTGTCTTAAAGAGTCCTTGGCTATGCCGACTCGGGGATGCTTCGTATGTCATGTGCACTGCCTTGTACATGATGGTGCTGTACGATCGAGCCCGTGTAGGCCCCACCACGAAAACTTCGGACGAAATCTCTATCATATGTTTGTTCCGGCTTATTTCGCAAGCCAATCCTTTGTTTTGTTTTGAGTTGTGGTATTCGAGTTGCTTCGAAGTCAAATGTTGATTCCATACCTTTTATAAGTGGTGTTCTCGTATTCCTACGGGAGTACTAATCCTTCATGATAATCGACATTGTCATGTCAATCCTTTTCAACCGGTGTGTTTCTCTTCAAGCGGGTCCGTTCATTTTCAATATCCGCAAGATTCAATCTCAGCTTTCTCAACGGTGTTTGTTTCATCCATTCCAGGTTGCCTTTGTTTTCCCGCCCTCCCTCCCTTGTTTTCTTCAAGGACTCAGATTTCTTAATCGAGTATCCATCTTATTGATGTGAAGTCTCTCCATCATTTTCCTTCAATGTTCTTATCCGGTGATTCTCAAGAATATACTAACGGAACCTCAAGTTCATCATTCTCCATTCTTTTCATCTCCGGTGGAACCAAGTCAAGCTTTGTTGATCTTACCCCTTTCCTCATTTCAATGCCTTTTCTTACCGGTGCACCTCTTTATCATTCCACTTCTCGCTATTTATTGTTCCGGAGTGTTCAAGATATCTCGAAGATTTGTGTTTCCACTCTACATTCGTTCAAGCTCTTTCGAGGATGTTATCTCATTCAAGTCTCTTCATTTCAACCGGTGCAATCTCTCTCTTTAAATCATCTCAACGGTGTTTCTTTTGAGTGGGACCTAATCCACAGGTCTTTTCCCAGGATCTTACCTGACTCTTCTTATTTTCCCGGAGCTATCCTCAAATTTCTTTTTGAAGTTTGACGTAAGAATGAGTATCATCAGTCAAATGTATTTCTCCAAGATCTTTCAAATTCTTTTCATAGTTGGCTCAACCTCTTCGCTTTTGATTCTCCCGGAGTGTCTAAATTATTCATGGTGTTAGCTTGTTGCCATCCTCTCATAATTATTTTCGATTGTGAGAATCCTTTTCACCCGTCAGGAGATATTCAAGGGTATTTTCAGTTCGATTATCTGGAGCCCATCATTTCAGAAGACTTGTTCATTCTCCACTTTCAGCTCTCGTTCTCCAATTTTACGGGTGCATCATTCAAGCATATCCTCTAATCAATTCTTGATCTCTTCTTCTGATGTATCTAAATCTCCTCAAGCTTCTTCGTTCATTTGCTAATTCTTCCTGGTGATCCACCCCTTTACTTCGTTCTTTTCCAATTCTTACGGTGGTTACTCAGGATTTTTCTTCCTTGCTATCATATCTATTTATTCGTTGTCAATCCTAACGGTGGTTCGTGCAAGAGCTCTTGTCATTCGTTTTCTTATCAATTATTCGTTGTTTTCAATTCTACCGGTGGATCGTTGAAGACTTTCTCAAGTTTGCACTATATCTCGATTATCCTTTCTACGAGAATAAGTAGTATGCCAATTCCATTGATTGTCATCAATTTAATTGGTGAAGGATAAGCATAATGTAATTCTTATTCTTGTTTCATCCAAGTGATTAATTCCTTATTCCGGAGGCTCACAAAATTCTTGATCTCAATTGTTTCATCTTCTATTTTCCCGGAGTTCCTACCTCTCGCAATTATATCACCACGGAGATCCATCTAATCATTGCAAGGCTTCAACCTTATTCTTTTCATCCTTCATTTTGTTTGATCATTCTTTTATTACCAGAGTTCTTTATGGAGGCTACATGATTGTTCATCTATGATTTAATTCATTCTTGAAGTGTTCATCGAGATTCTTTTCCAAGACGCTCAAGCTTTCTTCATATTGTAATCCGGAGTGCATTTCTGTCTACCATATCATTGGAGGTGGTATTATGTCATTCTTGATAATTTGAGTTCATGTTTTCATGATTCACATGTTGTCAAGATTGGGATATTTTAAATCCATCAATCTCGTCATTGGAGATATCTTGGGTTATATTTCACCTAAAGCTTTCCTTTAAGGATTGTCGCTCTCATGGTGTTTATCAATGATCCAATTTCTTCATTTATCCTTTCCGGTGCGATATACTTTCTCGTCTCCTTGTTCTTATCAATACAATTCTTTTACCGTGAGTGGCAGTTTGTCACCTCATAATTCGAGATGTATTCCATAAGACCATATCAAACTTATTCTTTTCATTGCTGGTTTTTCAACAACTCCATTCTAGCATTTGTTATAACCGTGCTCTCTCAAGATATTGTTTCCCTTCGTTCCGGAGGCAGTGTTTTGTAATGTCATCAAGTATCTTCTCATCTTACCATGTTCTTATTCAATTTTTTTCTTTTCAGCCGGAGTGCTTCCCGAATTTGGTCTTCCTTGATCCCCTTCTTTAACAGGAGTGTTTTCAATATATATCTTCCCTTCAACCTCAAGGTTGTCGCAAGGTTCGTTGTTCCTCTTTTCTAACGGAATGTTTTCAACTTCGTTCATCTCCGTCGTATTCTTTTTCTAGAAATGGCTTAACCTCTTCAAGGTTCTTTGGTTTCACTCATTGGTCAAATAAGCAACTTAGTTTTACCTCTTCTCTTTCTCTTCCGTTGTTCCTCTGGTGCCATCCTAGATCTCGGGACGAGATCCTCTCGTAGTGGTGGAGTGTTGTAACGCCCCGAGACCGATGTGCCAGGTGTCTTCCAGTTATTCACTGCTGTTGCCAGGTCATTTGCTTGCATGTTGCATTTCATCATGTCATCATGTGCATCGCATCATCATGTTTTCAAAACCTGTATCTGTCCGGGTTCCCCCAGTTCCCTCTGTTGTCCGTTCTGAGCCCAAACACACTTGCATGCGCCCGCGGCATGTCCGAAATAGTATTTTATAAGTGGCCGGAAAATGTTCTCTGAATGGGATGAGAGTTGACGTGTGGTCTTATTATAGTGTAGGTAGGCCGCCTGCCAAGTTTCATCGCATTCGGAGTCCGTTTGATGCCCCAACGGATAACTATAGCGGCAATATAGCCGGTCTTTTTGTCGGACGTTTTCGGTCTCCGGAAACCCGTGTCGGGCTGCAGATCTTTTCTCTCCTCTTAGTCCATGGCCCTCTACATAGCCCTTCTAGCCCATCTACCTAACCCCCTCCACTCCGGAACGTCCGATTACAATCGAACGGCTCTGAAACGGGTTAAAACCCCCTCTCCTAGCCCCTGCCTATAAATGGACACCCTACCCTTCCACTTTTGAAACCCTAGGCCCCTCCTTCTCATTTTTCCGTAGCCACCCTCTCCACCGCCGCCACTTGTCGCGCCCCCATCAGCCAGCCCACCGCCGGCGACGCGCGCAGCCAATCAGGCGCTGCCACGTCGCGCCCAGCGCCTCCACCAGCCCCACGGCCCGCCTGGCCCAACCGAGGCCTGCCCGGGCCAGAGCCCCTTCGTTCGCAGCCGCCAAGGCTGTTCCTCCTCGATCCCACCTAGATCGGGAGGGAGCCGGAGCGCTGCTCTTCCCCGCCGCGCCGGCGAATCCGCCTGCCTGCGACCGTCATCGGAGTCGTCGACCGCCGCCGCCCCAGGTCATCAATGCCGCCGCCCGGCCCTCGATTCCTCTCTGCTCCTTCTCCTCACCAGCTCTCTCCCCCCCCTCGCAGCAAGGCACCGCCACTGGTGCCCGCCGTCGGCCTCGTCATCATAGCCCAAGTCCCGAACACCGCCGGATCCGGCCGGTCCCCGCCTCGCCTCGCCGCTGCTCTGCCTCGTCGTCGCCGGAGCCCAGCCGTCGCCATGTCCCTGCACTGTTTCTGCCCCGTCCTCGTTCGAGCGGAGGACGAGCGCTTCCTCGTCGTGTGCCTGGGCTGCAACGCGCGTTGACTGGCCCAGCCTCCTCCCATTCCAGATCGCGAGGCCCGGCCTCCTTTGATCCAGCCGGCCTGCTTGGCCTCTCATCAGTTCCGGGCCAAGGCCCATGGTGAGGCCACCACCAGCGCCTCCTTTTTTTCTGTTCTGTTGGACCTCTGCTCAGTTTCAGCACATATAGTGTTTTTCCCCGCTGCGAATTTGTCTATTATCCCAGATTTTGTAGTTTTATAGAAAACCCCTTTGGGATCATGCATTTAATAACTTCTAAACCGTGCATCACATGTAAATAACTTATATATGAAAGTTGCTTAGAATTTTGTCTAGTTTCATAATATGTCATTTTCATCCACGTTTAAAATGTTTAAAATGCTGTTTGGTTAAATTTGCTCCTATGCCATGTAAAAATGATTTATTTCATAACTAAATAACCGTAGCTCGGTTTCTAATAAACTTTATATGCAAATGTGGTGGAACTTTGCCTAGTTTAACATGGTCTACTTGTTTTGCATGTTTAACAACTCTAAAATTGCATTTAGGGCAGAACCGCACCAAATCTAAAATATGCTATGGGGATTTACCGGAATTGTTGTTCGTTGCTTCCGGCCTCATTTAAACTTGACTAGATAGGTAGTTTTACTTTGCTTCACCCTCTTGCCATGCTAACAACATTTGATCTTGTTGGGTACCTAAACGAGAGAGAACTAAATAATTCATGTGGTGTTTTCTTCAATATGCAACTCCGTTGCATATTGTGCTCCACTTAATTTGTAGGATTGTTTGTGCACTTTGCCATGCCATGCTTCATTAAACCGGACATGCATCATACTTGATTGTGCATCATGCCATGTTGATGTGTTGGTTGTTTACTATGTTGTTTGCTCCTTTCCGGTGTTGCTTCTTCGGGTTGGTTCCGATAACGTCGCGTTTGTGAGGACCCGTTTGACTGCGCCCATTTGTCTTCTTCATGGACTCGTTCTTCTTCCTTGTGGGGTTTCAGGCAAGATGATCATACCCTCGAAATCACTACTATCTTTGCTTTGCTAGATGCTCGCTCTTTTGTTATGCCTATGCTACAATGCCTACCACTTGCTTTAAAGCCTCCCAAATTGCCATGTCAAACCTCTAACCCACCATGTCCTAGCAAACCGTTGATTGGCTATGTTACAGCTTTGCTCAGCCCCTTTTATAGCGTTGTTAGTTGCAGCTTTCCGGTGTACTTCTCTGTAATCCGGTAAAGTTGCGTTTGTGAGGATCCGTTCGACTACGTCCGTTTATCTTCTTCATGGACTCGTTTTTCTTCCTTGCGGGATTTCAGGCAAGATGACCATACCCTCGAAATCACTTCTATCTTTGCTTGCTAGTTGCTCGCTCTTTTGCTATGCCTATGCTGCAATACCTACCACTTGCTTATCATGCCTCCCATATTGTTAAACCAAGCCTCTAACCCACCTTGTCCTAGCAAACCGTTGTTTGTCTATGTTACCGCTTTGCTCAGCCCCTCTTATAGCGTTGTTAGTTGCAGGTGAAGATTGAAGTTTGTTCCTTGTTGGAACATGGAGATGTTGTTCCTTGTTGGAACATGTTTACTTGTTGGGATATCACAATATATCTTATTTAATTAATGCATCTATATACTTGGTAAATGGTGGAAGGCTCGGCCTTATGCTTGGTGTTTTGTTCCACTCTTGCCGCCCTAGTTTCCGTCATATCGGTGTTATGTTCCCGGATTTTGCGTTCCTTACGCAGTTGGGTTATTATGGGAACCCCTTGACAGTTCGCCTTAAGTAATACTCTTCCAGCAATGCCCAACATTGGTTTTACCATTTGCCACCTAGCCTTTTATTTTCCTTGGGAGTCGCGCTCCTGAGGGTCATCATTATTTTAACCCCCCCAGGCCAGTGCTCCTCCGAGTGTTGGTCCAACTGAGCGATGTCCGGGGCTACCAGGGGCAACTCTGGGCTGGCCTACCCGACGTCTGGCTCATCTGAGTGTGCCCTGAGAAAGAGATATGTGCAGCTCCTATCGGGATTTGTCGGGACATTCGGGCGGTGTTGCTGGTTTAGTTTTACCCTGTCGAAATGTCTTGTAGAACCGGGATACCGAGTCTGATCGGAATGTCTCGGGAGGAGGTCTATTCCTTCGTTGATCGTGAGAGCTTGTGATGGGCTAAGTTGGGAAACCCCTGCAGGGATTTGAACTTTCGAAAGCCGTGCCCGCGGTTATGGGCAGATGGGAATTTGTTAACGTCCGGTTGTAGAAAACCTGAAGTTGACCTTAATTAAAATGCATCAACCGCGTGTGTAACCGTGATGGTCTCTTCTCGGCGGAGTCCGGGAAGTGAACACGGTGTTGGAGTTATGCTTGACGTAGGTTGTTCTAGGATCACTTCTTGATCATAGTTTCTCGACCGTGCTTTGCCTTCTCTTCTCGCTCTCTTTTGCGTATGTTAGCCACCATATATGCTAGTCGCTTGCTGCAGCTCCATCTCATACCTTTACCTTACACATAAGCTTAAATTGTCTTGATCGCGAGGGTGCGAGATTGCTGAGTCCCCATGGCTCACAGATACTTCCAAAACCAGCTTGCAGGTGCCGATGAGTCCGTGCAGTTGACGCAACCAAGCTCAAGGAGGAGCTCGATGAAGATCTTGTCCTTTGTGTTGTTTCGTTCTAGTTGATCAGTAGTGGAGCCCAGTTGGGGTCGATCGGGGACCGTGTCGCATTTGGGGTTCTTCTTTTATTTTGGTTTCGTAGTTGGACCTTGTTTGTATCTGGATGATGTAATGTTTTATTCATGTATTGTGTGAAGTGGCGATTGTAAGCCAACTATGTATCTCTTTTCCCTTATGTATTACATGGGTTTGTGTGAAGATTACCTCACTTGCGACATTGCTTTCAATGCGGTTATGTCTCTAAGTCGTGCTTCGACACGTGGGAGATATAGCCGCATCGAGGGCGTTACACATAAGATTGGCGAGACGACAACGATGCTACGATGGAGATCAAGGTGTCGCGCCGGTGACGATGGTGATCATGACGGTGCTTCAGAGATGGAGATCACAAGCACGAGATGATGATGACCATATCATATCACTTATATTGATTGCATGTGATGTTTATCTTTTATGCATCTTATCTTGCTTTGATTGACGGTAGCATTATAAGATGATCTCTCACTAAATTTCAAGATAAAAGTGTTCTCCCTGAGTATGCACCGTTGCCAAAGTTCGTCATGCCTAGACACCACGTGATGATCGGGTGTGATAAGCTCTACGTCCATCTACAACGGGTGCAAGCCAGTTTTGCACACGCAGAATACTGAGGTTAAACTTGACAATTCTAGCATATGCAGATTTGGCCTCGGAACACTGAGACCGAAAGGTCTAGCGTGAATCATATAGTAGATATGATCAACATAGTGATGTTCACCATTGAAAGCTACTCCATTTCATGTGACGATCGGTTATGGTTTAGTTGATTTGGATCACGTGATCACTTAGAGGATTAGAGGTATGTCTATCTAAGTGGGAGTTCTTAAGTAATATGATTAATTGAACTTAAATTTATCATGAACTTAGTACCTGATAGTATCTTGCTTGTCTATGTTAATTGTAGATAGATGGCCCGTGTTGTTTTTCTGTTGAATTTTAATGCGTTCCTTGAGAAACCAAAGTTGAAAGATGATGGTAGCAATTACACGGACTGGGTCCATAACTTGAGGATTATCCTCATTGCTGCACAGAAAAGTTACATCCTGGAAGCACCGCTAGGTGTACCACCTGCGCCAGCAACTGCAGACATTGTGAATGCCTGGCAATCACGTGTTGATGACTACTCGATAGTTCAGTGTGCCATGCTTTAAGGCTTAGAACCGAGACTTCAACAACGTTTTGAACGTCATGGAGCATATGAGATGTTCCAGGAATTGAAGTTAATATTTCAAAAGAATGCCCGGATTGAGAGATATGAAGTCTCCAATAAGTTCTACAATTGCAAGATGGAGGAGAATAGTTCTGCCAGTGAGCATATACTCAAGATGTCTGGGTACTGCAATCACTTGATTCAACTGGGAGTTAATCTTCCGGATGATAGCGTCATTGACAGAATTCTTCAATCACTGCCACCAAGCTACAAAGCTTCGTGATGAACTATAATATGCAAGGGATGGATAAGACGATTCCCGAGCTCTTCGCAATGCTAAAGGCTGGGGAGGTAGAAATCAAGAAGGAGCATCAAGTGTTTATGGTCAATAAGACCACCAGCTTCAAGAAAAATGGCAAAGGGAAGAAGAAGGGGAATTTCAAGAAGAACAGCAAGCAAGTTGCTGCTCAAGAGAAGAAACCCAAGTCTGGACCTAAGCCTGAGACTGAGTGCTTCTACTGCAAAGCGGAACTATTGCGGAACGTAGCACAATTTTAAAATTTTCTATGCATCACCAAGATCAATCTATGGAGTCATCTAGCAACGAGGGAAAGGGGAGTGCATCTACACACCCTTGTAGATCGCGAGCGGAAGCGTTCAAGTGAACGGGGTTGATGGAGTCGTACTCGTCGTGATCCAAATCACCGATTACCAAGTGCCACACGGACGGCACCTCCGCGTTCAACACACGTATGGTTGGGAAGACGTCTCCTCCTTCTTGATCCAGCAAGGGGAAGGAGAGGTTGATTGAGATCCAGCAGCACGACGGCGTGGTGGTGGAAGTAGCGGTGATCTCGGCAGGGCTTCGCCAAGCTCCAACGAGAGAGAGAGAGAGGTGTTACGAGGGGAGAGGGAGGCGCCAGGGACTTGGTTGTGGCTGCCCTCCCTCCCCCCACTATATATAGGGCCCCTAGGGGGGGCGTCGGCCCTAGGAGATGGGATCTCCAAGGGGGGCGGCGGCCAAGGGGGACTTGCCCCCCAAGCCAAGTGGGGCGCCCCCCAACCCTAGGGTTTCCAACCCTAGGCGTAGGGGGAGGCCCATGGGGGGCGCACCAGCCCACCAGGGGCTAGTTCCCCTCCCACTTCAGCCCATGGGTCCCTCCGGGATAGGTGGCCCCACCCGGTGGACCCCCGGGACCCTTCCGGTGGTCCCGGTACAATACCGATTACCCCTGAAACTTTCTCGATGGCCGAAACTGGACTCCCTATATATAAATCTTCACCTCCGGACCATTCCGGAACTCCTCGTGACGTCCGGGATCTCATCTGGGACTCCAAACAACTTTCGGATTACCGCATACTAATATCTCTACAACCCTAGCGTCACCGAACCTTAAGTGTATAGACCCTACGGGTTCGGGAGACACGCAGACATGACCGAGATGACTCTCCGGTCAATAACCAACAGCGGGATATGGATACCCATGTTGGCTCCCACATGTTCCGCGATGATCTCATCGGATGAACCACGATGTCGAGGATTCAATCAATCCTGTATTCAATTCCCTTTGTCAATCGGTACGTTACTTGCTCGAGATTCGATCGTCGGTATCCCAATACCTCGTTCAATCTCGTTACCGGCAAGTCACTTTACTCGTACCGTAATGCATGATCCCGTGACCAAACACTTGGTCACATTGAGCTCATTATGATTATGCATTACCGAGTGGGCCTAGAGATACCTCTCTGTCATACGGAGTGACAAATCCCAGTCTCGATCCGTGTCAACCCAACAGATACTTTCAGGGATACATGTAGTATACCTTTATAGTCACCCAGTTACGTTGTGACGTTTGGTACACCCAAAGCACTCCTACGGCATCCGAGAGTTACACAATCTCATGGTCTAAGGAAATGATACGTGACATTGGAAAAGCTCTAGCAAACGAACTACACGATCTTGTGCTATGCTTAGGATTGAGTCTTGTCCATCACATCATTCTCCTAATGATGTGATCCCGTTATCAATGACATCCAATGTCCATAGTCAAGAAATCATGACTATCTATTGATCAACGAGCTAGTTAACTAGAGGCTCACTAGGGACATGTTGTGGTCTATGTATTCACACATGTATTACGATTTCCGGATAACACAATTATAGCATGAACAATAGACAATTACCATGAACAAGGAAATATAATAATAACCATTTTATTATTTCCTCTAGGGCATATTTCCAACAGTCTCCCACTTGCGCTAGAGTCAATAATCTAGTTACATTGTGATGAATCGAACACCCATAGAGTTCTGGTGTTGATCATGTTTGGCTCATGGAAGAGGTTTAGTCAACGGATCTGCGACATTCAGATCCGTATGTACTTTGCAAATATCTATGTCTCCATCTTGAACATTTTCACGAATGGAGTTGAAGCGACGCTTGATGTGCCTGGTCTTCTTGTGAAACCTGGGCTCCTTGGCAAGGGCAATAGCTCCAGTGTCGTCACAGAAGAGAGTGATCGGCCCCGACGCATTGGGTATGACTCCTAGGTCGGTGATGAACTCCTTCATCCAGATTGCTTCATGCGCTGCCTCCGAGGCTGCCATGTACTCCGCTTCACATGTAGATCCCGCCACGACGCTTTGCTTGCAACTGCACCAGCTTACTGCCCCACCATTCAAAATATACACGTATCCGGTTTGTGACTTAGAGTCATCCAGATCTGTGTCGAAGCTAGCGTCGACGTAACCCTTTACGACGAGCTCCTCGTCACCTCCATATACGAGAAACATATCCTTAGTCCTTTTCAGGTACTACAGGATATTCTTGACCGCTGTCCAGTGTTCTGTGCCGGGATTACTTTGGTACCTTCCTACCAAACTCATGACAAGGTTTACATCAGGTCTGGTACACAGCATGGCATACATGATAGACCCTATGGCTGAGGCATAGGGGACGACACTCATCTTTTCTCTATCTTCTGCCGTGGCCGGACATTGAGCTGAGCTCAATTTCACACCTTGCAACACAGGCAAGAACCCCTTCTTGGACTGATCCATATTGAACTTCTTCAATATCTTATCAAGGTATGTGCTTTGTGGAAGACCTATGAGGCGTCTCGATCTATCTCTATAGATCTTGATGCCTAATATGTAAGCATCTTCTCCAAGGTCCTTCATTGAAAAATACTTATTCAAGTAGGCCTTAATACTGTCCAAAAGTTCTATATCATTTCCCATCAAAAGTATGTCATCCACATATAATATGAGAAATGCTACAGAGCTGCCACTCACTTTCACCATAAGTCTTGTAAACGCAGGCTTCTCCATAAGTCTTCATAAACCCAAACGCTTTGATCATTTTATTAAAGCGAATGTTCCAACTCCGAGATGCTTTCACCAGCCCATAGATGGAGCGCTGGAGCTTGCAAACCTTGTTAGCATTCTTAGGATCGACAAAACCTTCCGGCTGCATCATATACAATTCTTCCTTAATAAAGCCGTTAAGGAATGCCGTTTTGACGTCCATTTGCCATATCTCATAATCATAGTATGCGGCAATTGCTAACATGATTAGGACAGACTTCAGCTTCGCTACGGGTGAGAAGGTCTCATCGTAGTCAGCCCCGTGAACTTGTCGATAACCCTTAGCGACAAGTCGAGCCTTATAGATGGTAATATTACCATCCGCATCCGTCTTCTTCTTAAAGATCCATTTATTCTCTATCGCTCGCCGATCATCGGGCAAGTCTGTCAAAGTCCATACTTTGTTTTCATACATGGATCCTATCTCGGATTGCATGGCTTCAAGCCATTTGTTGGAATCTGGGTCCGCCATTGCTTCTTCAAAGCTCGAAGGTTCACCGTTGTCTAACAACATGATTTCCAGGACAAGGTTGCCATACCATTCTGGTGTGGAACGTGTCCTTGTGGACCTTCGAAGTTCAGTAGCAACTTGATCCGAAGTACCTTGATCATCATCATTAACTTCCTCTCTAGTCGGTGCAGGCACCACAGGAACATCTTCCTGAGCTGCGCTACTTTCCGGTTCAAGAGGCAGTACTTCATTGAGTTCTACTTTCCTCCCACTTACTTCTCTCGAGAGAAACTCTTTCTCCAGAAAGGACCCGTTCTTGGCAACAAAGATCTTGCCTTCGGATCTGAGGTAGAAGGTATACCCAATGGTTTCCTTAGGGTATCCTATGAAGACGCATTTTTCCGACTTGGGTTCGAGCTTTTCAGGTTGAAGTTTCTTGACCTAAGCATCACATCCCCAAACTTTTATAAACGACAACTTAGGTTTCTTCCCAAACCATAATTCATACGGTGTCGTCTCAACGGATTTAGACGGTGCCCTATTTAAAGTGAATGTAGCTGTCTCTAGAGCGTATCCCCAAAATGATAGCAGTAAATCAGTGAGTGACATCGTAGATCGTACCATATCCAATAGAGTGCGATTACGACATTCGGACACACCGTTACGCTGAGGTGTTCCAAGCGGCGTGAGTTGTGAAACGATTCCACATTTCCTTAAGTGCGTACCAAATCCGTGACTTAAATATTCTCCCCCATGATCTGATCGTAAGAATTTTATCTTTCGGTCACATTGATTCTCTACCTCATTCTGAAATTCCTTGAACTTTTCAAAGGTCTCAGACTTGTGTTTCATCAAATAGACATACCCATATCTACTTAAGTCATCAGTGAGAGTGAGAACATAACGATAGCCACCGCGAGCCTCAATGCTCATTGGTCCTCACACATCAGTATGTATAATTTCCAATAAGTTGGTTGCTCGCTCCATTGTTCCGGAGAACGGAGTCTTGGTCATTTTACCCATGAGGCATGGTTCGCATGTGTCAAATGATTCAAAATCAAGAGACTCCAAAAGTCCATATATATGGAGCTTCTTCATGCATTTGACACCCATGTGACCAAGGCGGCAGTGCCACAGATATGTGGGACTATCATTATCAATCTTACATCTTTTGGTATTCACACTATGAATATGTGTAACATCACGTTCGAGATTCATTAAGAATAAACCATTGACCAGCGAGGGCATGACCATAAAACATATCTCTCATATAAATAGAACAACCATTATTCTCGGATTTAAATGAGTAGCCATCTTGTATTAAACGAGATCCAGATACAATGTTCATACTCAAAGCTGGCACTAAATAACAATTATTGAGGTTTAAAACTAATACCGTAGGTAAATGTAGAGGTAGCGTGCCGACGGCGATCACATCGACCTTGGAACCATTCCCGACGTGCGTCGTCACCTCGTCCTTCGCCAGTCTCTGCTTATTCCGCATCTCCTGTTTTGAGTTAAAAATATGAGCAACCGCACCGGTATCAAATACCCAGGAGCTACTACGAGTACTGGTAAGGTACACATCAATTACATGTATATCACATATACCTTTAGTGTTGCTGGCCTTCTTGTCTGCTAAGTATTTGGGGCAGTTCCGCTTTCAGTGTCCCTTTCCCTTGAAATAAAAGCACTCAGTCTCAGGTTTGGGTCCATTCTTTGACTTCTTCCTAGCAACTGGTTTACCGGCCGCGGCAACTCCCTTGTCGTCCTTCTTGAAGTTCTTCTTACCCTTGCATTTCTTGAAACTAGTGGTTTTATTGACCATCAACACTTGATGTTCCTTTTTTATTTCCACCGCCGCTGATTTCAGCATTGAAAATACTTCAGGAATAGTTTTCACCATCCCCTGCATATTGTAGTTCATCACAAAGCTCTTGTAGCTAGGTGGGAGCGACTGAAGGATTCTGTCAATGACCGCCTCGTCCAGGAGGTTAATGTCCAGCTGGGACAAGCGGTTGTGCAACCCAAACATTTTGAGTATGTGCTCACTGACAGAACTATTTTCCTCCATCTTACAACTATAGAACTTGTCGGAGACTTCATATCTCTCAACCCGGGCATGAGCTTGGAAAACCATTTTCAACTCTTCGAACATCTCATATGCTCCGTGTTGCTCAAAACGCTTTTGGAGCCCTGGTTCTAAGCTGTAAAGCATGCCGCACTGAACAAGGGAGTAATCATCAGCACGTGACTGCCAAGCGTTCATAACGTCTTGGTTCTCTGGGATGGGTGCTTGACCTAGCGGTGCTTCTAGGACATATGCTTTCTTGGCAGCTATGAGGATGATCCTCAGGTTCCGGACCCAGTCCGTATAGTTGCTGCCATCATCTTTCAGCTTGGTTTTCTCTAGGAACGCATTGAAGTTGAGGTTTACATGAGCATTGGCCATTTGATCTACAAGACATTTTGCAAATGTTTTTAGACTAACTTCATGATAATTAAGTTCATCTAATCAAATTATTTAATGAACTCCCACTCAGATTAGACATCCCTCTAGTCATCTAAGTGATACATGATCCGACTCAACTAGACCGTGTCTGATCATCACATGAGATGGACTAGTCATCATCAGTGAACATCTCCATGTTGATTGTATCTTCCATACGACTCATGTTCGACCTTTCGGTCTCTTGTGTTCCGAGGCCATGTCTGTACATGCTAGGCTCGTCAAGTCAACCTAAGTGTTTTTGCATGTGTAAATCTGGCTTACACCCGTTTTATGTGAATGTTAGAATCTATCACACCCGATCATCACGTGGTGCTTCGAGACAACAAACTTTCGCAACGGCGCACAGTTAGGGGGAACACTTTCTTGAAATTATTGTGAGGGATCATCTTATTTACTACCGTCGTTCTAAGCAAACAAGAAGAAAAAACATGATAAACATCAAATGCAATCAAATAGTGACATGATATGGCCAATATCATTTGCTCCTTTTGATCTCCATCTTCGTGGCGCCATGATCATCATCGTCACCGGCATGACACCATGATCTCCATCATCGTGTCTTCATAAAGTTGTCTCGTCATCTATTACTTCTACTACTATGGCTAACGGTTTAGCAATAAAGTAAAGTAATTACATGACGTTTATGTTGACACACAGGTCATAAATAAATTAAGACAACTCCTATGGCTCCTGCCAGTTGTCATACTCATCGACATGCAACTCGTGATTCCTATTACAAGAAATCTCATACATCACATATATCATTCATCACATCCTTTTGGCCATATCACATCACATGGCACATGCTGCAAAAACAAGTTAGACGTCCTCTAATTGTTGTTGCAAATTTTTTACGTGGCTGCTATAGGTTTCTAGCAAGAACGTTTCTTACCTATGCCAAAACCACAACGTGATATGCCAATTTCTATTTACCCTTCATAAGGACCCTTTTCATCGAATCCGATCCGACTAAAGTGGGAGAGACAAACACCCGCTAACCACCTTATGCAACTAGTGCATGTCAGTCGGTGGAACCAGTCTCATGTAAGCGTACGTGTAAGGTTGGTTCGGGCCGCTTCATCCCACGATGCCACCGAATCCAGATAAGACTAGTAACGGCAAGTAAATTGACAAAATCAACGCCCACAACAACTTGTGTTCTACTCGTGCATAGAAACTACGCATAAACCTGGCTCTGATACCACTATTGGGGAACGTAGCAGAATTTTAAAATTTTCTATGCATCACCAAGATCAATCTATGGAGTCATCTAGCAATGAGGGAAGGGGGAGTGCATCTACATACCCTTGTAGATCGCGAGCGGAAGCGTTTAAGTGAACGGGGTTGATGGAGTCGTACTCGTCGTGATCCAAATCACCGATGACCAAGTGCCGAACGGACGGCACCTCCACGTTGAACACACGTACGGTTGGGAAGACGTCTCCTCCTTCTTGATCTAGCAAGGGGAAGGAGAGGTTGATTGAGATCCAGCAGCACAACGACGTGGTGGTGGAAGTAGCGGTGATCTCGGCAGGGCTTCACCAAGCTCCAACGAGAGAGAGGGAGGTGTTACGAGGGGAGAGGGAGGCGCTAGTGTAACATCCCAAATTTTCAATTTGGAATGTCATACACTAGATCATCATTGCATACCATATTTATTGCATTTTGGTTGATCCTAGAAATTTTACGCAACTCAAGGACCCTCGGAGAGAGTTGGGGGTTTCGTTATTTTCATATTTGAGTTGTCTCAAATTTTGAAAATAGGATCTTTTGATTTTATTTATTTTATCTTCAATTATTTCTATTACAAAAATATGAGACAGGGAATAAAATTACTTTCCAAAAATAAAGAAATATTGAGGATTTAATAAAAAAATCAATTAAGATTTTATTTTGGTTTTATTTGCTATTTTATTTGAATTTAGGAAAAATGCGCGTTTTTCAAAATTGCATTTAGGCCCCAAATAAATGTTCATCCTGTGCGGCTTGATTTTAGAAGCCGGGGAAAATTTATTTCGGGATTTTTGGAGTCCGTTTAGTATTCTTTTGTTTTTTTCTATGCGTAACTATTTATAAAAAACGCAACCGACCTACGGGCCGTGTCCAACCCGGACACTAGGCCCGTCCGGCTTTATAAGCCGGGGAGGCCCAGCCGGACCCCCCCAAACCCTAGCCAGCCTAGCCCCGTGTCGCCGCCGCCTTTACCGCCGCCGCGCTGCGCCGCCGCCCGCGCCGCCCCACCGCCGCCGCGCCCGCGCCGCGCCGCCGTTCGCCGGACCGTCGGAGGTAGTTTTTTTTCTTTTCGCCCCGGTCTTTCATGAAAAACCGTTCGGTTTTCCGACGGTTTTGTTCGTTTTTTAGTTTCATTTTTAAATAGATCGGTTTTTCCGGTTTATTTAAATAGCGAGCGTTCGTCTGTTCGTTCGTTTTAATGAACGTTCGTCATTTTTCTTTTTCTCGGATTAAAATCCGCGATTTTTCTGATTGCGATTTCTGATCCGATTTCCTTTTTAGTCTAACTTTTCGCTCGGAATGAGGCGATTCAAGCGCCTGGAGGTTCGTCTCGAAACCCTTTTTCCATTTAACCAACTTAAACAAGTTTTTGCCACTGTAAAAATTGCCCTAGATCCAGAATAGTGAACAAAGCCTGTTTCTTTTGCCGTTTGTCTTTCGTTGCTTCGTTTGTTTTGATTTTTTTGCCACCCGGAGTTCTTAAGTTGAATTTTCTGGTTAGATCTCTTATTTGAGTTTTACCCGTGCATTAGTGAGTACTTATTGTATGCTTGTTTGTTTGCGATAGAGTACCCAGAGTGCGTCGCTTGTTACTTCGAATCGCTAGGTTTCCCGGATCATCAGCAAGGCAAGTAACACTTTGATCATGCTTTCCCACTACCCAGTTTTATTGCATTAGATCAATCCTTACCCATTGCATGATTAGGATCAAAATTAAATTGTGGGTTTGGGAAATAGTTGAGATAGTACCTATTACCTGTTTATTGTCAAACCTTTGGGAGTTACTTCTACGTTTGCTCATTATGCCATGCTATGCTAGTAGACGTGGATTGGGTGAGAGTATCCATGACAGATGTGAGATTGTTAATTAATGGTTTATTTAAGGTGGCAACTTAAACACACATCTGGGTGGATTGAGGTACCTGGGTATTCCAGGATTGCCTGTTTTTTTATGGACCACCACCCAGGCTCAAAGGGATCATGAGATTATTCATGCTAGAAACTTCTGTGTGCAGCCACAAGCTATTATGGGCTCTAGCATAGTTGATTAAGTTGTGTGAACTCTTACAGTGGTAGACTAGCAGATGTAGGGGAAAGTAGGTGTAACAGCCTACCCGATCGTAAGATGCTAGCGCTTCTGAAAGACTATGTCTCGGTCACCCGTCTTCTCAAACACCATGTAGTGCGAGAAACCAAACGGAGGCGATCGAGTCTTGTGGGGAAAAGTGCGCAAACCTTTGTAGAGTGTATAAACTAATCATGGTCAGCCGTGTCCCCGGTTATGGACATCTTGAGTATCTAGTACCTGGATTATCATGTGAATCTCAACATGTTACTCTAAATTTTAATTTTGTTGGGTTTGTTTAATGATGATGCTTAATTGGGATTGAGAATCCTGTCAACCATTCTCAATGTTTAACAACCACCATGATAGTTAAATAAATTTATTCCTTTGCAGTTGGGAAAAATTGGCTTTAGGCAAAACTGTAACCATAGAGCTTTCCACCAGCCAAATATGCATATAGAATAGCCTATTTCATTACATTACTCTCTATGTGTTATTTTGCCAGCATATTCCAGGTGCTGACCCGTTTCGGGCTGCAACGTTAATGTTGCAGACTTTTTAGACGACGATTAAGGTGTTTTTAGGTCGTGGCTCTATACTCAGTGATGCCATTGGAGTTGATGGACTCACTTATATTCCAAGCCTCCCGCTGTTATCATTATTAGATGGCCTTAAGCCATATTTATTGTAATAAGTTCCCTTTTGAGCCACTCGATGTAATAAGTGTGTGATTGCTACTCTGTTATAAATCCTTCAAGTACTGTGTGGTGTCAGCATTACTGATCCAGGGATGACACCGGAGCACAGAGATTGGACCGTTTGAGGTCTGGTCGCTACAACCAGGGACTTGGGTGCGGCTGCCCTAGCTCCCCCCCACTATATATAGGGCCCCTAGGGGGGGCGCCGGCCCTAGGAGATGGGATCTCCAAGGGGGGCGGCGGCCAAGGGGGACTTGCCCCCCAAGCCAAGTGGGGTGCCCCCACCCCTAGAGTTTCCAACCCTAGGCACAGGGGGAGGCCCATGGGGGGCGCAACAGCCAACTAGGGGCTGGTTCCCCTCCCACTTCAGCCCATGGGGCCCTCCGGGATAGGTGGCCCCACCCGGTGGACCCCCGGGACCCTTCCAGTGGTCCTAGTACAATACCGATTACCCCCAAAACTTTCCCGATGGCCGAAACTGGACTTCCTATATATAAATCATCACCTACGGACCATTCCGGAACTCCTCGTGACGTCCGGGATCTCATCCAGGACTCCAAACAACTTTCGGATTACCGCATACTAATATCTCTACAACCCTAGCGTCACCGAACCTTAAGTGTGTAGACCCTACGGGTTCGGGAGACACGCAGACATGACCGAGACGACTCTCCGGTCAATAACCAACAGCGGGATCTGGATACCCATGTTGGCTCCCACATGTTCCACGATGATCTCATCAGATGAACCACGATTTCGAGGATTCAATCAATCCCGTATTCAATTCCCCTTGTCAACCGGTACGTTACTTGCCCGAGATTCGATCGTCGGAATCCCAATACCTCGTTCAATCTCGTTACTGGCAAGTCACTTTACTCGTACCATAATGCATGATCCCGTGACCAAACACTTGGTCACATTGAGCTCATTATGATGATGCATTACCGAGTGGGCCCAGAGATACCTCTCCGTCATACGGAGTGACAAATCCCAGTCTCGATCCGTGTCAACCCAACAGATACTTTCGGGGATACCTGTAGTATACCTTTATAGTCACCCAGGTACGTTGTAACATTTGGTGCACCCAAAGCACTCCTATGGCATCCGGGAGTTACATGATCTCATGGTCTAAGGAAATGATACTTGACATTGGAAAAGCTCTAGCAAACGAACTACACGATCTTGTGCTATGCTTAGGATTGGGTCTTGTCCATCACATCATTCTCCTAATGATGTGATCCTGTTATCAATGACATCCAATGTCCATAGTCAGGAAACCATGACTATCTATTGATCAACGAGCTAGTTAACTAGAGGCTCACTAGGGACATGTTGTGGTCTATGTATTCACACATGTATTACGATTTCCGGATAACACAATTATAGCATGAACAATAGACAATTACCATGAACAAGGAAATATAATAATAACCATTTTATTATTGCCTCTAGGGCATATTTCCAACAGGAACTACCCCAAATATTTGGCGGATAAGAAGGATGTCAAGGTGAACAAAGGGACTACGGATTAAGCGAACACTGGCCAAGGACGAGGTGACGATGCGCGTGGGAAACGGTTCCAAAGTCGGTGTGATCGCCGTCAGCATGCTACTTCTACATCTACCTTTGGGATTAGTATTAGACCTAAATAATTGTTATTTGGTGCCAGCGTTGAGCATGAACATTATATCTGGATCTTGTTTGATGCGAGACGGTTATTCATTTAAATCAGAGAATAATGGTTGTTCTATTTATATGAGTAATATCTTTTATGGTCATGCACCCTTGAAGAGTGGTCTGTTTTTGATGAATCTCGATAGTAGTGATACACATATTCATAATGTTGAAGCCAAAAGATGCAGAGTTGATAATGATAGTGCAACTTATTTGTGGCACTGCCGTTTAGGTCATATAGGTGTAAAGCGCATGAAGAAACTCCATACTGATGGACTTTTGGAACCACTTGATTATGAATCACTTGGTACTTGTGAACCGTGCCTCATGGGCAAGATGACTAAACCGCCGTTCTCTGGAACTATGGAGAGAGCAACAGATTTGTTGGAAATCATACATACAGATGTATGTGGTCCAATGAATATTCAAGCTCGTGGTGGATATCGTTATTTTCTCACCTTCATAGATGATTTGAGCAGATATGGGTATATCTACTTAATGAAACATAAGTCTGAAACATTTGAAAATTTCAAAGAATTTCAGAGTGAAGTTGAAAATCATCGTAACAAGAAAATAAAGTTTCTATGATCTGATCGTGGAGGAGAATATTTGAGTTACGAGTTTGGTCTACATTTGAAACAATGCGGAATAGTTTCGCAACTCACGGCACCCGGAACACCACAGCGTAATGGTGTGTCCGAACGTCGTGATCATACTTTACTAGATATGGTGCGATCTATGATGTCTCTTACCGATTTACCGCTATCATTTTGGGGTTATGCTTTAGAGACGGCTGCATTCACGTTAAATAGGGCACCATCGAAATCCGTTGAGACGACGCCTTATGAACTGTGGTTTGGCAAGAAACCAAAGTTGTCATTTCTTAAAGTTTGGGGCTGCGATGCTTATGTAAAAAAGCTTCAACCTGATAAGCTCAAACCCAAATCGGAGAAATGTGTCTTCATAGGATACCCAAAGGAGACTGTTGGGTACACCTTCTATCACAGATCTGAAGTCAAGACATTCGTTGCTAAGAATGGATCCTTTCTAGAGAAGGAGTTTCTCTCGAAAGAAGTGAGTGGGAGGAAAGTAGAACTTGATGAGGTAACTGTACCTACTCCCTTATTGGAAAGTAGTTCATCACAGAAACCGGTTCCTGTGACGCCTACACCAATTAGTGAGGAAGTTAATGATGATGATCATGAAACTTCAGATCATGTTATTATTGAACCTCGTAGATCAACTAGAGTAAGATCCGCACCAGAGTGGTACGGTAATCCTGTTCTGGAAGTCATGTTACTAGACCATGATGAACCTACGAACTATGAAGGAGCGATGGTGAGCCTAGATTCCGCAAAATGGCTTGAAGCCATGAAATCTGAGATGGAATCCATGTATGAGAACAAAATGTGGACTTTGGTTGACTTGCCCGATGATCGGCAAGCCATTGAGAACAAATGGATCTTCAAGAAGAAGACTGACGCTGACGGTAATGTTACTGTCTATAAAGCTCGACTTGTTGTAAAAGGTTTTCGACAAGTTCAAGGGATTGACTACAATGAGACTTTCTCACCCTAGTGATGCTTAAGTCTGTCTGAATCATGTTAGCAATTGCCGCATTTACGATTATGAAATTTGGCAAATGGATGTCAAAACTGCATTCTTGAATGGATTTCTGGAAAAAGAGTTGTATATGATGCAACCAGAAGGTTTTGTCGATCCGAAGGGAGCTAACAAAGTGTGCAAGCTCCAGCGATCCATTTATGGACTGGTGCAAGCCTCTCAGAGTTGGAATAAACGCTTTGATAGTGTCGTGGAATTGTCACGGCAGATGTCCTTAGTGTCAGGACTTAGTCGCGAGGCCAACGCATCTATGTGGTAGCTTGAGAGGGGTTGAGCGGGATGAGAGACGCGAGGTTTTACCCAGGTTCGGCCCCTCACGGTGGAGGTAAAAGCCTACGTCCTACTTCATTGATATTGATGATGATGATCACGGTTACAAGAGTGCTCTATCTTGAGAGCTATTGTCTAAACCTAATTTGTCTAACTTGTGGAACTTGTGAATCTTGTCCCACTTTGGGGAGCCCTGCCCCTCCTTATATATGTTGGAGGGGCAGGTTATATGTAGAGTCCTATTAGGATTAGGACTAGTCTATCTCCAATACAAACCGGATACAAGTCCAGGTCTTAAATCCTTGTAAGATAATATTCCTCCTGCCTTCCTCTTAAACCGGCCCACCATTAGACGTGAACCGGCCTTCTGGGTCTTGGGCCTTGTCATCTGTCTGTCCCGCACGCCGGATTACCAGTGAGTCATAATGACCAGGTGGATTGCTTGTAAACCGCCAGGTCAGGGCGGGTCGCCGATGACTCGCCAAGTGTCAGCGGGGTCTTCAGATAAACCGCCAAGTACTGGCCGGGTTAACTTCCGGCCGGTTTACACCGCGGGGTATATCCCCGACATTAGCCCCCAAGTTTAGCTTGGATTTATTCATGGTAAACTTATACTGCAAAATAAACACAAGAACAAATTTGATAGGTTATGCTCCGGGTTAAGAATTTTTATAAACCGGTACCTGATCATCCTTAAGTCCTTGTTATTTCCTCCTTCTGGGAAATCCGGGTCAACAAACCAGCTTCATAATCAATTTGCCGACATTGGCTTGTCACCGAGAAATATTGTGAAGAATAACTCCTTTGATTCAGCTCCGCCGGTTTAAGAAATATGGGTCTGAAAATACTTATCTGATATTCAGCCGGTTTGAAGATGTAAAACTTGCCGGTTTAATATTACCAAAATGGACGGTTTATAAATATTGATGGCACCGGGTAATAATTATTGTCAACACCGGGTTATGTAATTGATCTTCCTGATTTGCTCAAAACTGATAAAATGAAGATATTCCTCCTTTATATGCATAATACCTGTAGCCCCCAAGTCTTAAGAGGAGAACATAGTGATAACTTAAGACTTGCTCCAATAAGTGTTTCAACCTTGAAGAAATCCGGTTTGTTCATCTCAAAACTGAATACTCCATATATGTAGCCCCCAAGTGCCGGGTTGTCATGCTTGCAGCAACCTGGGACTTGTAATTACTTGATGCTCATAAAAACTTCAACCGGTGTAGCCCCCAAGGGTCGGGTCATTATGCAATAATGAGCAGGGACTTTGTAAGTATAATCTTGTAAACTTTGAACAGCAACGTGTGGCCCCCAAGGGCCGGCTTAGTAAGATAATACTGAAGCGGGACTTGCTATATATACTTTAATGAAAATAACATATTATAATGTAGCTTCCATCGTAGGGCTTGAACCCACGTCCACAAGGTTAAGAGCTTTGTGCTTTACCAACTGAGCAATGGATTCTTCAATATTATGGACGAAAACTTGTGTACCTTGAATTGTTGACAGGAGCAATTGGTAGCCCCCAAGGGCCGGCTCATTATAATATGATGAGTCGGGTCTTCAATAAGACTAGTAAAAATGACTTTGCATTAGCCCCCAAGTGTCATGGTGCATGCTTGCAGCAACATGAGACTTGCATGTAATCTCAATTTGAATAATGTAGCCCCCAAGTGCCGGGTTGTAAGCCTGCAGCGACCCGGGACTATTCCTTCCATTGTAGAATAAATCATATCCTTTGATAAAAGAGTAGACATTGCGCTATAGCGACTTTTGAAAACCTTAATAATAAAAATCCAGCCATGTTGGCTATTCAAGATAATATAATCCGGTATGAAAACCTTATTCATTCAACATCATAATGAAATTTCAGCCAAGTTTGGCTATTTGAATAATATAACCCAACGATTTATAAGCGCATGATTCCAATGACGCAATCCAAATATATACTGGCGACTTGTTGTCCAAAGCCAGGCCGGTTTAACAAACCTGTTTCTGCATACAACAAGTTTAAAGTGTCCTGGCGGTTTACCGCCGGACGGGTCATAATACCCAACATATAACCCGGGTTTATAACCAAGGCTGTACTTAAGAATAATCAAATATGAAATATATCATACCTATGACATTGAATCACATCGTTGGTTTTACCAACTTTTTGTAGTAAGGGTGATAACCCAAATCTTGAGTACTGATAACTCCTTCCATATTGTGCCGGTTTATAATAAAACCGTGCCGGGTTGTGATAAACACCGTGTTACTCCATAAGGGGATGTTAACAACAAGGATCAAACCGGGAAAATAGTCTCCGGATTGACGTGAACTGTGTTCCGTCAATTGATTGGTTAAAAAACTTTGTCGGTTTAAAAAACGCAATAAAAAGCAAAAAAAAACCCTTCAAAGAAAAGTGTAAATCAAGTGCAATGACAAAACGTTGCAAAAAAAGGTTTATTTGAGCTGATCAGATGGTGTTACCATGGCCGAACACGACCAAGCTCCCGTTAGGTGTAACTATGGTTCTAGTCAGCCAGGTCCCCAAATGAAACTGTGGCATTTATGCCGATCAAGTGGCATGGTCATGGTTCGGGTTCGACCAAGCCCCCAAGTGATTCTATGGCCTTAGGCCGATCAAAAGGCATGAGTGGTTCAGACGTGACCAAGTCCCCAAGTGATCTGGTGGCTCTCGCCTATCAAGAGGTACGGTATTGGTTCAGACACGACCAATCCTCCAAGTGATATAACACAATGCTTTTAAAAAGCAAACTCAAGGGGTAAACCGGAGGCCGCTTTAGAACAACTCCGTGTAACCACACATGATGTAAAAGAACAGAGACCCCGCTTTATGAAGCAGAAGCCCCCAAGTGATCTATAATAAGTCAGGCCAGTAAGGTGGGATACCCATGTTCGAACCGCGCATCATGGCAGCAGGTCCTCTTTGGCACTTTTAACTTTTTGCAAGAGATAAATTCTTCTTGAACCGGGATCTTGAACCGGATATTGAGAGCTTCAAAGCTTTGTGGGAGACATCTTTCCCTTGAACCGGATTTTAAACCGGAATCTTCATTTTCAGCCGGAAATTTTCTGACGGCCTTTAAACTCGAACTTGCGAGAAGTTAATTCCTTTTTGAACCAGAAATTCTTAAACCGGATTTGAGAGCTTCACAGCTTTGTCGGAGAACAAATTTCCCTTGTACTGGATTGTAAACCGGAATCCTTTTCTGATGACCTGAAACTTCTTTATTGAGCCGGGATTTTGTAACTGTCATATACTTTCTAATCCGGAAATCTTCTGACAGCACGATGTGAATCCGGGACCGGGTTATCTTTCCCTCCAATGTATTGGGGTTCTTGACTTCGCTGAAAACCGGCAACGTTTGCTAAGTCATATCATTGTAGCCCCCAAGTATCAAGGTGACTCGAGGAGTTGGCTTGAGATTCTCCATATTTGACCGTGATATAAACCAACATAATTTGTATATCATTGATGTTGATAGCGCGATGTGACCCGGCACGATGTGAATCCACAGAAGGTTGAGGTGACTGCGGGTTGTAAATGATCCCATATGAGCTGTGTCAGCAACTCGACCAATGGTTCCTTCCAACTGGCAATTTGAAGTTAATCAAAACTGTAGTGGCGACGACTTGTGCTCCCAATAAACAGCTCATGCAGACAGGTGCGGCCTGGTATGTTGATGTAGACCAGGCCGTGAGAGACGGACGACAAAGACGGCCGCAGCTTCAGAGACGGCACAGCCAGATGAGTCGGCCGCGGCGTAGTAAGTCGGCGCGGACGGGAGAGTCGGCCGCGGGAGTTTGTAAACCGGCGCGGACGGAGAGTCGCCTGCGGGTATTGTGAACCGACACGGACGGGGAGTCCCCTGCGGGCATTGTAAGCCGGCGTAGATGGAGAACCGGCCGCGTGTTGACGTAAACCGGACCACATGCGGTTTGCGCGCCTCCGTTGAGCAGTGCGGAATGGCCAAAAGCCAGTATATAATGACGCTAGTGCGCGCTCCATATGCATGGTGTAACACCAATGTTGTGGCGAATAATTGTCCTGCATATAAAAATATGCAAAACCAACGTAATTGTTCTTTTTACGAAAACAATATATGTCAAAAATAGACTTAGATAGATGCACCTGATTTGTTCGGATGACGGATGATCCGTTTATCGCGACCGAGGCGGCTGAACATGCCCCTGGCGGCTCAAGACCGCAGGGGCGGCTCTGATTTGTTGATATACATATCAGAGTCAACCGTGATATTTAAATGACAGAGCGGGCGCGTGAGTCGGCCGTGGCATTGTAACCGCGCAGACAGATGGGTCGGCCGTGGGCGCGGATGGTTGAACCGGCGTGGGTATGGTCGAATGAACCGGCTACAGGCGCGGCCCGGTGAGTTGATGTAGACCGGACCGTTGAGGCGGCGATTTGCGCACATCTGATAAGCCATTTGATATAGTGCGGATATAGCCGCAACCTCCAATGACAGCGCGGGGGGACCGGATCATACTTTAATCATGAGGTAATTGACCTGTGTATACAATAGCATACCTCGAGAAAATCTTTTGACATTATGTAATTACATCAAAAAAGAGTTTTAGAAAAATAGCACCTGATTGTTACGGCTGCGGCGGCTCTTGTTGGAAGAAGTAAGGCCGGCGACTCAGAGACGGGACGGTGCGCTGAGCCGGTGAGACGAAACCGAGTCCATGTCTATTGTCCTCCCCCGGTCGTGGCTTCCCTTTTCTATATTTTTTTCCTTTAATCTGGACTCTACGCTTGTTTCAACAAGTAGTAGTAAACCGGATATTTTCCTTGTCCGGTAGCCGATCCAGTTAGTTAATGTTTTTTCCTTCCACACAGCCATGCATGTAGCCTGTCTTTTCATGCGGTGATTTCCTTTGGGACTTGAGCTGCTCAGGAGAAGTGGTATTCCTTGGATACGTATTATTCTAGCATCTGTTGGTTCTGATAGCAATTTCGCTCTGGGTGCTGTTGCTTGTACGCGAGCCCGCTGCACGTGCGGTTCCTTGTCAGATCCGACCCGATTTGGGTGTCCGGCTCGGGTCTCCTTCCTCCGAAAAAATCCGCCAAACTTTATTGCTAGTTACCAGATCAGATTCGATGGATCACTTTTCGTCGGCGGCGCACAACAAAACTTTGAACCCTAACTTGTCTTCAGACCAAAAGATCATATTGCCAGCTCTAACGTTAATAACAATTCTAATCACAAACGTGGGATTTGCCGGCTCTGGCAAAGACTATTTCCTGCAGAACTTTCTTCATCTGGCCAATTGCAAACTTCTCGAGACTCTGAAAAAGATCTCTCCAAGAACTCAACACCACCGTGCGCGAGCCCCACGGTGGGCGCCAACTGTCGTGGAATTGTCACGGCAGATGTCCTTAGTGTCAGGACTTAGTCGCGAGGCCAACGCATCTATGTGGTAGCTTGAGAGGGGTTGAGCGGGACGAGAGACGCGAGGTTTTACCCAGGTTCGGCCCCTCACGATGGAGGTAAAAGCCTACGTCCTGCTTCATTGATATTGATGATGATGATCACGGTTACAAGAGTGCTCTATCTTGAGAGCTATTGTCTAAACCTAATTTGTCTAACTTGTGGAACTTGTGAATCTTGTCCCACTTTGGGGAGCCCTGCCCCTCCTTATATATGTTGGAGGGGCGGGTTATATGTAGAGTCCTATTAGGATTAGGACTAGTCTATCTCCAATACAAACCGGATACAAGTCCAGGTCTTAAATCCTTGTAAGATAATATTCCTCCTGCCTTCCTCTTAAACCGGACCACCATTAGACATGAACCGGCCTTCTGGGTCTTGGGCCTTGTCATCTGTCTGTCCCGCACGTCGGATTACCAGTGAGTCATAATGACCAGGTGGGTTGCTTGTAAACCGCCAGGTCAGGGCGGGTCGCCGGTGACTCGCCAAGTGTCAGCGGGGTCTTTAGATAAACCGCCAACTCCTGGCCGGGTTAACTTCCGGCCGGTTTACACCGCGGGGTATATCCCCGACAGATAGTGTGATCAAAGCATTTGGTTTTGTACAGACTTTTGGAGAAGCCTGTATTTACAAGAAAGTGAGTGGGAGCTTTGTAGCATTTCTGATATTATATGTGGATGACATATTGTTGATTGGAAATGATATAGAATTTCTGGGTAGCATAAAGGGATACTTGAATAAGAGTTTTTCAATGAAAGACCTCGGTGAAGCTGCTTATATATTTGGCATCAAGATCTATAGATATAGATCAAGATGCTTAATTGGAATTTCACAAAGCACATACCTTGACAAAGTTTTGAAGAAGTTCAAAATGGATCAAGCAAAGAAAGGGTTCTTGCCTGTGTTACAAGGTGTGAAGTTGAGTAAGACTCAATGCCCGACCATTGCAGAAGATAGAGAGAAGATGGAATATGTTCCCTATGCTCCAGCCATAGGCCCTATCATGTATGCAATGCTGTGTACCAGACCTGATGTGTGCCTTGCTATAAGTTTAGCACGGAGGTACCAAAGTAATCCAGGAGTGGATCACTGGACAGCGGTCAAGAACATCCTGAAATACCTGAAAAGGACTAAGGATATGTTTCTCGTTTATGAAGGTGACAAAGAGCTAGTCGTAAATGGTTACGTCGATGCAAGCTTTGACACTGATCTGGATGATTCTAAATCGCAAACCGGATATGTATTTATATTGAACGGTGGAGCTGTCAGTTGGTGCAGTTCTAAACAAAGCGTCATGGCGGGATCTACGTGTGAAGCGGAGTACATAGCTGCTTCAGAAGCAGCAAACGATGGAGTCTGGATGAAGGAGCTCATATCCGATCTAGGTGTCATACCTAGTGCATCAGGTCCAATGAAAATCTTTTATGACAATACTGGTGCAATTGCCTTGGCGAAGGAATCCAGATTTCACAAAAGAACCAAGCACATCAAGAGACGCTTCAATTCCATCCGGGATCTAGTCTAGGTGGGAGACATAGAAATTTGCAAGATACATACGGATCTAAATGTAGCAGACCCGCTGAGTAAGCCTCTTCCACGAGCAAAACATGATCAGCACCAAGACTCCATGGGTGTTAGAATCATTACTGTGTAGTCTAGATTATTGACTTTAGTGCAAGTGGGAGACTGAAGGAAAGATGCCCTAGAGGAAATAATAAAGTTATTATTTATTTCCTTATATCATGATAAATGTTTATTATTCATGCTAGAATTGTATTAACCAGAAACATAATACTTGTGTGAATACATAGACAAACAAAGTGTCACTAGTATGCCTCTACTTGACTAGCTCGTTGATCAAAGATGGTTATGTTTCCTAGCCATTGACATGAGTTGTCATTTGATTAACGGGATCACATCATTAGGAGAATGATGTGATTGACTTGACCCATTCCGTTAGCTTAGCACTTGATCGTTTAGTTTGTTGCTATTGCTTTCTTCATGACTTATACATGTTCGTATGACTATGAGATTATGCAACTCCCGTTTACCGTAGGAACACTTTGTGTGCCACCAAACGACACAACGTAACTGGGTGATTATAAAGGTGCTCTACAGGTGTCTCCGAAGGTACTTGTTGGGTTGACGTATTTCGAGATTAGGATTTGTCACTTCGATTGTCGGAGAGGTATCTCTGGGCCCACTCGGTAATGCACATCACTATAAGCCTTGCAAGCATTGCAACTAATGAGTTAGTTACGGGATGATGTATCAAGGAACAAGTAAAGAGACTTGCCGGTAACGAGATTGAACTAGGTATTGAGATACCAACGATCGAATCTCAGGAAAGTAACATACCGATAACAAAGGGAACAACGTATGTTGTTATGCGGTCTGGCTGATAAAGATCTTCGTAGAATATGTAGGAGCCAATATGGGCATCCAGGTCCCGCTATTGGTTATTGGCCGGAGAGGTGTCTTGGTCATGTCTACATAGTTCTCGAACCCGTAGGGTCCGCACGCTTAACGTTCATTGACGATATAGTACTATGAGTTATGTTGTTGGTGTCCGAATGTTGTTCGGAGTCCGGGATGAGATCACGGACATGACGAGGAACTCCAAAATGGTCCAGAGATAATGTTTGATATATGGGATAATAGTGTTTGGTCACTGGAAGGGTTCCGGAATTCACCGAAAGGGGTTCCGGATGTTTCCTGAAATGTTTGGGTACGAGAACACTTTATTTGGGCCAAAGGAGAAAGCCCACAAGGTTTTTGGAAAGCGCCAAAGGAAGTTTTGCGGAGTCCAGGGGCCAGACACCGGGAACCCTGGCGTCTGGCCTTGGAGTCCGAGAAGGACTCTTGCCTTTCGGGTGAAACCGACTTTGTGGAGGCTTTTACTCCAAGTTTCGACCCCAAGGCTCAACATATAAATAGAGGGGTAGGGCTAGCACCCAAGACACATCAAAAAACACCAAGCCATGTGCCAGCAACCCCGTCCCCTCTAGTTTATCCTTCGTCATAGTTTTCGTAGTGCTTAGGCGAAGCCCTGCGAAGACTGTTCTTCACCAACACTGTCACCATGCCGTCGTGCTGCCGGAACTCATCTACTACTTCGCCCCTCTTGTTGGATCGAGAAGGCGAGGACGTCACCGAGCCGAACGTGTGCAGAACTCGGAGGTGTCATGCTTTCGGTACTTGGATCGGTCGGATCGTGAAGACATACGACTACATCAACCGTGTTGATCTAACGCTTCCGTGAATGGTCTACGAGGGTACATAGACAACACTCTCCCCTCTCGTTGCTATGCATCGCCATGATCCTGTGTGTGCGTAGGAAAATTTTGAAATTACTACGTTCCCCAACAATGTCGTGCTAGGTACTACGTCCCACGTCTCTCATTGGTTGATTCCTATTCATGTCTACAAAAAAGAAACGTGGTCGGGTTTATTTTGGTATTATTCGATTTTCATAAGATGACTATAACTAAAAATCGCCACAATAATCTTAAGATCTGCATCCGATGGTGGCACCTACTAGACGCAAACAGCAATAGAAAAGAATTGCCACAAAACTGTCGCACCACGCCCCACCCCTAAACAAAAGACTACCGCACAAGTGTTCACAACTGCGACGTTGGGGTTACGCTTGGCTCTTTGCATCTTCGAGAAGTCGAACAATGATGTTACTACTTGTACAGTATCAAATCAACTGCTGCATATCCAACCACCGCGTGCGGGAGGGATAGCTTGTTGTAGTAAGCAAAAGCCTCTCCTGTCTATGAGCCACCGCACGCATGGGCGAGGGAGAGGGCGTACTATTAGTAATCAAGCTTTTCCTTGTTGTATGAGTTGGCGTGACACATCATAGCACTGGCCCCACATGCTTGCCTCTAAACTTGGCTAAAAACCCGCAGTGTACAATATTTATTGCAACCTCTAACATTTACCCCACCAAAAATTAAAATATATATTCCTCTCTTGACCAGATCAGCATGCAAACTACAATCACCAGGATGACAGGTAGGGCCAGAAGATTATTTTAATCAAAAAATTTCTTCGAGATGGCCTCATAGCATGGAGCCGACTCCAAAGATTTTAAGCTTAGAGCCACAGTACACGCTATCCTAGACTATATTATACTACCTCCCCTACACATCAAACTATCACACGAATGTTCGGGTTGTGCTTGGCTCTTTGCCTCTTCGAGAAGTCGAACAATGATGGCACTACTAAAGTGGAGTACTACTAGTATGCTTCTGGCCATCTGACACCGAATAAACTGCGGCTTCTCCACCGCATGCGGGAGGGAGAGCGTGTAGCGAAAGGTTCTCCTGGTCCTGCGAGCCACGCTCATGGGAATGGGAGAGGGTGTTATCAAGCTTATCCTTGTTGTATGAGTTGACACGACATATCAAAGTAGTGCACTCGATATATTTTGATAATTTGCATTTCCCGATGCATTAATTACAACGCATGCATGCATGCCTCGCTTTCCTTTTAATACTTGCATGTGTTGATTTAATGCACCTTGAAGTAGTATGAATATGTGATGGTAAAACTTTCTAATGCCCGGGCCCTAAAGGGAGAGATGGTGGTGCACGAGGAGGGCGATATGATGCCGATGGAACAGGACCCGACAATTTGTGCAGTGCAAGGAAGGGCACATGGCCTGTGTGGACCGGTGCGGTGAGCACCCCGGGAACTAGTGCAGTGCCAGAAGTGCGAGCGCGGAGGACCCGGCGATTTGTGAAGTGCAAGGGAGGGCACATGGCTTGTGCGGACTGTTGCGGTGAGCACCCCGAGAACCATTGGCAATGCCAGAAGTGCGAGCGCGACGGCGGCTTTGACGTGCGGAACACGACCATGGACGTCGTCCTCTCCTCGGTGAGGGTGGAGTGCCCGCACAAAGGCTATGGGCTCTATGTCACTTACCACAAGCTCGCCGAATACTAGAACGCGTGTCCCCTTGCACCCTGCAAATGCCCCATGCCCGTCTGCGACTACGAAGGGCCGCCGCTGGCGCTCCCCCACCACATCAGCACCGTGCATCCCATGCCCACACATAGGATCTAGTATGGCAAAGTGCTCCAGCTGTAAGTGCCGGTATCGGAGCCGCAATGCTTGCTGTTCACGGAGGAGGACGGGCACACAATGTAATTAAAAGAAGCATGCACGATGGTAATAATGAGCGCGCATGGTTGATGGCTGACATCGCCTATTTGCCGTGCACCCTATGGTGCAAATGACACGTACGTGGCCGAGAATGCGTGCCCACGTTATGCCATCCGGGAATAGTGTCGCACTTCAAAACTAGAACCGTCAATCAGTTTTGAGCTTGCGTCCCATCGCATTCCAAATTACTGTACCACGCTATATTTTATTGCAAACCTGTTCACACCAATCAAAACCTAAATGGTTTCCCACTTAGGAGTGTATTAGTACTCAATTATAAATACTACCTACTCAAAGATGACTGCACATTCCTCCTCGACTCCTCATCCACAAAAATAAACAAGTCTTTCATCATCGTTCCCTTGCGTCTGACATGGCCCGCATGAGTTCTGGGTCAATAGATACTACCAGGGAGAGGTGAGCATTGAAGCGGAAGCACAAGAGATGTCCTGCCTCGCCGCAAAAGTAGCTGACATCTCCCGTCACGCTGCCATAGAAGCACAGAGGTCCCACCACGTGTAGATGCAGCAGACTGGGCCGGTCACGTCGCGCAAGCAGTAGAGATGTCCTACGGCACCGCGAGTGTAGCAGAGAGGTCCTCCTATGCTGCGGCGGCCTTGGATAATGTTGCGTGGGCAGGCGATGCCTCTCACAGGCGCACACGCTCTATGCTTGATGGCCTGATGGGTCGGATCTCCATCTGGATGAAGCTGCAGGACGAGATGAATGCCTTGTTTGAAAATGCTAGCAGTGTCATTTGGGGACTAGGGGATGACAAGGCGAAGCTCCGCACCGAGCGCGACCTGCTAAGGGCGAAGCACGCGTAGGAGACTACTGCCTTATTGAAGAGGATGGGCGTCATCATCAAGAAACTTATGGACAAGAATGCCATGCTCCGCATCGAGCATGAAAGGCTGGCGGAGGAATCCGGGGATGCTTCCAAGTAGCGTATTGAGGACATGAAACTGATGAAAGAGATCTTCGCCACTCGCCGCGAGAACTAGTCTCTGCGGCCTGCAACACATCAAGAAAGTAGAGTTCAGCGAGCCAGATCTTTGTATGCGTCTGCCTTTTTCTTTCGCCCTTCTGTATTCTGGGTGTAGCCGCATGTGGCTTTTTTAATTATCTTCCTAAATATCTAAGACAATTATTATCCACTATTGTCATTCTCATATATTCACCAGTCTTGCTATAAGTCACAATAGATGATATATCGGTCTGTCGGATATTACATCAAGATCCGTGCAAAATTTTCTTTTCAAATTTTATTTTTTTCTCTCTTAAATCTTAGTCGAGTGATACATAGCCACACCATTAAACGGGGGCTCGGGTGCCATTAATGGAGATCTTGGGAGAGAGGTGGGCGGTAGATGGAGGTCAAAGGGTTGTCCTCCCGATAAGCAAGCGCAGGGGTCTAATCGCATGTCCCGTACTCAAATAGCTACCCCCATGGCGCGTGCTAGCCAATAAAAAAAGAGGACGCGTGGCAACACGTAAATGGTAAGTAGAACGCCCACGGTTTCTTTTTTTGAAAGGAGAGCGCCCATAGTTTCAATAATACTTGTGTTTCCGATTGTAACATGACAACACTTGTTCCAAAATGACTTTGTTATTCGTTAATGTGTGCGCCTTTGCAAATCGGGCAGCAAATTTACCACAACATGTTGATGCCATGTCATGACACCAAGCCAAGTTTCATGATTTTCATGTGTGTTTTTGATTGACAGAAATTAAAAAACCAAGTTTCTCAATGTTTCCGGCCGAGCCACGACGCTCAGATGTTTAAATTTCCTTCCCATTTCTTGGATGAGACCTAGAAATTCACCCTAGGACACACATGTGATTTTTCAACCAACTTGGGTGCACTAGAGGATATGCTTGTAGTTCAAATTTGAATTATGCACATTAAATGACCAGAAACTCAATTAATGTCTAAAAAGGCCAAACAAACCCAGAATAATTCCAAAATTTAACACGGTACTCATATAGTTCTATGTTGCCTCTGTAAATAAAATCAAGGGGGAAGGCAGCGTACATCTTTCGCACACAGAGGTGACACGTTCCCTCTCGGAACCACACACCTTCTTGAGAGAAGATCCGGTTTGCAAGAAGCTTACGCCAAAACTTGTTCCATTTCGGCCAAAAAATTTACCACATCATGTGAATGCCATGACATGACAGCATACCAAGTTTCATGATTTTCAGGCGAGGATTGGATTTACAGGAATTTAAAAACCAAGTTTCTCAATGTGCTTGGCCCAGCCACAATGCCCAGATGTTTGAATTTCATTCCCATTTCTTGCATGGGACATAGAAATTCACCAAAGGACACGCATGTGATTATTCAACCAACTTTGGTGCACTAGAGCATGTGCTTGTAGTTCAAATTGGAATTATGCACATTAAATAACCAGAAACTCAAATAATGTATAAAAAGGGCCAAACGGACCCCGATTAATTCCAAAATTTAACACGACACTCATTTAGTTCTATGTTGCCTTTGTAAAGAAAATCAGTGGGAGGCGGCGTATATCGTTTCGCACACAAAGGTGACATGTTCCCTCTCGGAAGGACGAGCCTTCTTGAGAGAAGCTTCGGTTTGCAAGAAGCTTATACCAAAACTTGTTCCAATTCGGCCAATTTTTTACCACATCATGTTAGCACCATGACATGACACCATGCCAAGTTTCATGATTTTCAGGTGAGTTTTGGATTTACAGGAATTTAAAAACCAAGTTTCTCAATGTTCTCGGCGAACCCATGACGCCCAGATGTTTTAATTTCATTCCAATTCTTGCATGGGGCATAGAAATTCACCGAAGGACACACATGTGATTTTTCAACCAACTTTGGTGCACTCGAGCATGTGCTTGTAGTTCAAATATGAATTATGCACATTAAATGACCACGAAATCAATTAATGTATAAAAAGGACAAACGAACCCGGAATAATTCCATAATTTAACACGACACTCATATAGTTCTATGTTGCCTTTGTAAACAAATCAAGGGGGAGGCCGCGTATATCGTTTCGCAAATAAAGGTGACAGGTTCCCTCTCGGAACCAAGAGGCTTCTTGAGAGAAGCTCCAGTTTGCAAGAAGCTTATACCAAAACTTGTCCCAATTCGGCCAAATTTTATACATATGAAAATAGGGTTTAGATTATCCCGAACATGTCGCTACCTAGACCAATGTACTGTGATTTGAATTTAACATAAAATGGATACAAATATTTTAATTGGAGATCATATGATACATGTAGTTTATTTTAAAATATGATTACTACTATATGCATGTTTTCTGTTATTAAGATAATATTTAGATGATGGTAGAACTTGACAACAATCGTATTCAAATAAGGAAAATTGATTCAAATTTAGTCCATATGGTAGATGGCAAAATGTTCATATAAGACGGAAGATCAAAATGTAGGACTACATCCATTATAAACCGCAAGATCACCTAACGATATATTCAAATTCAACATAATCTGGATTCAAAAATTGAAATTCGAGATCCTGGCATTTGTAATCATATAAAAAGGGACATGACTATTTCTTGTGGTGGGAGTCGATTTGTTTTTTGTTGTTGTTGAGGGAAGTGTGAATTGATTTGGTATTGTATAGGCCATAGCAGCAGAGAGGTCTCACCGCGCCGCTGAAGTAGCACGGAGGACCCACCGCGCCATCGATGCAGCAGACTAGTCCGGCCGCGCCGCGGAAGCAGAAGAGATGTCCTACCGCGCCACGAATGTTGCAGAGATGTCCTCCCATGCCGCGGCGGCTTGGGAAAGTGTCTCGCGGGCAGGCGATGACTCTTACAGGGGCATGCATGCCCTCGTCCTTAGGCAGATCGATCAGATCTCCAGGTGGGCGAGGTTGCAGGATGACCTGAAAGCCTCGTTTGAACAGTCTACTGACATCATCCAGAAACTAAGTGAGAGAAATGCGAAGCTTCGGGCCGAGTGCGACCTACTAAGGGCGAAGATCGTCGGAAGTGTGGAGCAGTAGGAGCAGACCACTACCTTATTGAAGAGGATCGGCGTCATCATCAAGAAACTTATGGACGAGAATGCCATGTTGCGCATTGAGCGCAGAAGGCTGGTGGAGGAATCCATGGATGCTCTCAACTAGCATCTTGAGGACAAGAAAGAGCTCGTCGCCCTGCTGCGCAGACTAGTTCCCGCGGCCTGCAGCAATGCATCAAGAAAGTAGAGATCAGCGAGCCAGATCATTGTCTTCCTTCTGCTTTTGCCCTTGTGTATATCGGGCATTGCCGCATGTGGCTTTTTTTAATTATGTTTATAAATATGTAAGACAATTATTATCCAATGTCATTGTCCTTATATTCATCATGCTTGCTATAAGTCACAGTCGATGCTATATAGGTCCGTTGAGTCTTACATCAAGATTTGTGCAAAACTTTCTTTTTAGATTTTCATTTTTCTCTCTTAAATCTCAGTCCAGTGAGACATATAGCCACGCCGTAGAACTGGTGCTCGAGTGCCATTAATGGAGATGTTGGGAGGGAGGTGTGCGGCGAGTAGCAGACAAAGGGCTCTCCCCCCGATGAGCATGCGTAGGGGTCTGATCGCACGCCTCCCATACTCAAATAGCTACCCCAGACGGCACCTCATAGCCAATAAAAAAGGGGGGTGTGTGGACGCACGTAATTGGTAAGTCGAACGCCCACGGTTTCAATAATACTTGTGTTTCCGATTTGTAACATGACAACACTTGTTACAAAATGACTTTGTTGATTGTTAATGTGTGCGCCTTCGCAAATCGGATGGAAAAATTACCACAGCATGTTGGTGCCATGTCATGAGACCATGCCAGGTTTCATGATTTTCAGGCATATTTTGGAATTATAGGAATTAAAAAACCAAGTTTCTCAATCTTTCCGGCTGAGCCATGACGCCCAGATGTTTGAATTTCACTCCCATCTCTTGCATGGGACCTAGAAATTCACCCAAGGACACACATGTGATTTTTCAAACAACTTTGGTGCACTGGAGCATGTGATTGTAGTTCAAATTTGAATTATGCACATTAACTGCCCAGAAACTCAATTAATGTATAAAAAGGCCAAACGAACCTGGAATAATTCCAAAACTTAGCACGCTACATCTATTTGGTCTAATCTGGTTGTGTAAAAAAATTAAGGCGGGAGAAGGCAGTGTACGTCGGTCATTTCGCACACGGGGGTGACACATTCCCTCTTCGAACCACGGGCCTTCTTGAGGGATGCTCCAGTTTGCAAGAAACTTACACCAAAGCTTGTATTCGGCTAAAAAAATTACAGCAACATGTTGGTGCCATGTCATGACAACATGCCAAGTTTCATGATTTCCACGCATGTTTTGGAATTACAGGTATTAAAAACCAAGTTTCTCAATCTTTCCGGCCGAGCCACGACGCCCAGATGTGTGAATTTCACTCCAATCTCTTTCATGGGACCTAGAAATTCACCCAAGGACACAACATGTGATTTTTCAAACAACTTTCGTGCATTGGGGCCTGTGCTTTAGTTCAAATTTGAATTATGCACATTAAATGCCCAGAAACACAATTAATGTATAAAAAAGGCGAAACGAACCCAGAATAATTCCAAAATTTAGCACGGTACATCTAATTGGTCTAATCTGGCTGTGTAGAAAATTAAGGCGGTAGAAGGCAGTGTACGTATGTGGTTTCACACATGGAGGTGACACGTCCCCTCTCGGATCCACAAGCCTTCTTGAGAGAAGCTCCAGTTTGCAAGAAGCTTACAACAAAATGTGTCCCAGTTCGGCCAAAAAAAATACCGTAACATATTGGTGCCATGTCATGAGACCATGCCAAGTTTCATTATTTTCAGGCATGTTTTGGAATTACAGGAATTATAAAAAACCAAGTGTCTCAATCTTTCCGGCCGAGCCATGATGCCCATCACAAGCTCTCACGGTCAACGAAGGATATTCCTTCTTCCAAGACAAACCGATCAGACTCGGCATCCCGGTTACAAGACATCCCCGACAATGGTAAAACAAGACCAACAAAGCCAGCCAAATGTGCCGACAAATCCCGATAGGAGCTGCACATATCTCGTTCTCAGGGCACACCGGATGAGCCAGACGTCGGGTGGGCCAGCCCAGAGTTGCCCCTGGTAGCTCCGGACATCGCTCAGTTTGGACCAACACTTAGACAAGCACTGGCCCGGGGGGGGGGGTTAAAATAAAGATGACCCTTGGGCTGTCCTAACCCAAGGGAAAAGAGGCTAGGTGGCGAATGGTAAAACCAATGTTGGGCCTTGCTGGAGGAGTTTTATTCAAGGCGAACTGTCAAGGGGTTCCCATTATAACCCAAACGTGTAAGGAACGCAAAATCTGGGAACATAACACAGATATGACAGAAACTAAGGCGGCAAGAGTGGAACAAAACACCAGGCATAAGGCCGAGCCTTCCACCCTTTACCAAGTATATAGATGCATTAATTAAATAAGAGATATTGTGATATCCCAACAAAATATCCATGTTCCAAACATGGAACAAGCTCCAATCTTCACCTGCAACTAACAATGCTATAAGAGGGGCTGAGCAAAGCGGTAACATAGCCAAACAACAGTTTGCTAGGACAAGGTGGGTTAGAGGCTTGGCTTAACAATATGGGAGGCATGATAAGCAAGTGGTAGGTATCGCAGCATAGGCATAGCAAAAGAGCGAGCATCTAGCAAGCAAAGATAGAAGTGATTTCGAGGGTATGGTCATCTTGCCTGCAAAGTTCTCCAAGAAGACGAAAGCTTGAACCTCGAACATGAACTCGTCTCCCGGCTCTACCCAAGCAATAACAACAAGCAAAAGGAACACAATCAACCACGTGCAATGCTCAAACAACATGATGCAAACATGGTATGATATGCGGGATACGATAGGTGATGCATATGCATGATTTCGAAAGGAATGATTGAACCTGGACTCAACTTGGAAATCCAAGAGTGCCACTGGAAAGAGGAGTTGATTTCGGTCGGAATCAATATAAAGATCACCGGAGTCGGATGCACGGTTTGGAAATGACAAGTAAAACAAATATGGCACCGGTCTGCGATTAACAACAAGTAGCCATCTAAATGCATCAAGATAAATATGCTACAACATTCAAACATAGCAAAAAATACATTGCAGGGATCCACTCATGAAGCTTAACAAAAGATGAACACTGAGCTACGGCTAATTCACTCAATAGCAATCTCAAACAAGCATGGCGAAAGAGCAAATGATAACAGGTTACAGACTTAGAGAAATAACAAGTCAGGAATTTATCATCAGGATGCAATGTTTAGAGCAAGATAAATACATGCTACAAGAACATATCATGGCAAAGCAAGGCATGACATGAAGCTACTCAAAGCATATAACAAAAGTCCCGTAGTGACCATGAGCCAAAAGGGATCAGAAAATACAATTGCAAGCATGTGAACATAGCAAAAACACAAATAGATTCAGACTTAGTGAAAAACTGGAACATGGCAAAACAGATATCAAGTAAGCATGTTTACGAGCTCAATGCACTCACTACGAGGCAAGACATGACAAACTAAGCATAGACCCAGCATGTAGACATGGCATAGAAGCTAGACATGGCAAGAACAACAACATAGCATGCACGGATCAACTACAACAAGCTCGGCAAAATTGCTAAACATGTTAACAATCTGCCAGGAACATTTTATAGCAAAAGTAGAGCTCGATTGACTCAAGCTAGGGTGCTCCAAAAATGCAAACAAAGACATGGATGGATAGAGCACCACAATATTTACAAAACATCCTTACTGATCATGCTCAAAAGAGGCACGGATCACTAGGTATCAAGATGAACATATGGCATAAAAATAAGGACAGGGCAGAGACTTAGAATATTTCTAAGTCCCTGAAATCAGCAACATTAAGTAAGCTACTTTGCATGCTTGTGCTAGTCACCACAGAGATCACAAAAATACATGGCATACACCCCTGTAAAGATGTCATGGCATACTTCAATACACATGTAGAGCTCAGGATCATATCATGCACACATTGAGCATGGCAAAAATGACAAAAGTGCAAATGCTGATAACACATCTGAAACTAACATCACATAGCCCTCTTCCAACAACATTTCGGGCATCAAGATGAGCTCAAATGAAAATGATGCAATGAGATGAAATGGAGTACTCATCGAGACGAACATTTCGATATGCTATACGCACGAATTGAAGTCACGATGACAGGGTTATGATGCGTCAAAGTATGCAAAATAATTAGGGTTTCAGGCGAAAAAGTCAACCGAGGGGATGGATCTGGATCTGGATCTCGCCGGAACTGTAGCAGGCGCGGATTTCGAGGATCCCCGGCGAGAGGTCGCTGCTCCAGCGAGGGAAGGCGAGGAGGAGGCCGGTGGAGCTCGGAGAGGCCGCCGGCGAGCTCGGTGGGCGGTGGATCCGACGGAGCACATCGGGCGGCACGGTTGGGCAGGCGCCGGCGATGGCGAAGCACGACAGAGGAGGCGCCGGCGATGGTGAAGCGCGGCAGAGGAGGCGCCAGCCGGGCGGCGCACGGGCGCCGGCGACGGAGATGGCATGGTGGAAGCGGTCGCCGCCGGCGATGGTCGGAGGCGGCGGGGCAGGCGCGCGGGGCGCTCGGGCCGGGCGGGCCGGCCTTGGGCCCGCAGGGCCGCGGCGGTGTAGGCGAGGAGAGAGAAGGCGGCGGGGACAGGTGGCAAAGTGGGTTTGTTCCGGCGCGGAGGCGCGGACATGTCCGGGCGCGGAGATGATTGTCCGATGGCGCGAGGTAGAGGAAGGCTAGGGTAAGACCCCGAATTTCGGAGGGGATCACATATTTATAGGTAGAGGGAGCTAGGAGAGTCCAAATGAGGTGCGGTTTTCGGCCATGCGATCGTGATCAAACGGCCTAGGTGATGGAGGAGGTTTAGGTGGGTTTTGGGCCACTTTGAAGGGGTGTTGGGCTGCAGCACACACGAGGCCTTTTTGGTCCCTCGGTTAACCGTTGGAGTATCAAACGAAGTCCAAATGGCACGAAACTTGACAGGCGGTCTGCCGGTAGCAAACCAAGGCCGCGTGACAAGTCTCGGTCCAATCCGAAAACGTTTAACACCCGCACACGAGAAGAGGTAGAAAGGGACACCGGAGGACATAGGAGCGCCGGATTGCAAAACGGACAACGGGGAAAATTCTCGGATGCATGAGACGAACATGTATGCAAATGCGATGCACATGATGACATGATATGAGATGCATGACACGCAAGCAAATGACAAGGCAACAACAGCGAATAACTGGAAGACACCTGGCACATCGGTCTCGGGGTGTTACACTGAGGTTCTTCGATGAGTCCAGGTACATAACATGGGAGTATTTCGGGTATAGAATGATGAGGACGG
>NC_041384.1:268338154-268341597 GCF_002162155.2 Triticum dicoccoides
CCCCCCGCTGCGCAAATTAAGTTCACCTCAAATTAGCCTCCATGCTTGCAAAGGAATGATTAACACTTATGAAAGGATATGTGCGGATGACTTACGTGGGATGATAAGCCACGAGAATCGCTTCCTTGTCCTTATTAGCAATCGTGAAGTCACCGAGGCACTTGCTCGCATAGTCACGGTGCACTTTGCAAACTGCCCAAGGAACTCTCATGCATATAGAATGGGTCCATGACACAGATATATTGTATGTTCTTGATCCTGATGAAGTAGTTCAGATACAGCGCATACATGCAGATGAACTGGAAATCCAGCTTGGTCATGTGGAACATGTCATAGATGTAGTCAAATCGCAGGATGAACTTATTCGCGGGCCATCTCTCGACGTACAACTTCCCATGCGGCACCTAAGCCGTGTAAAGCGGGTATCCTGGTTTTTCCGCGATCAGAAGGCTTTTCTCTCTGGCCAGCACATCTTCATGTAGTCTCCTTAGATCATTGTTCACTAGGTGCTCTAGCACTTCGACAGGTAGGATCGGCTCACCGGCGACATGGAAGCGCTTCACACCTTGGACAGGTATTCTGTCTACCACCCGGGGCTTCAAAGGCGGCTGGCTGCTTGAAGTAGCTCTGGCGCCTTTAGGGCCTTTCCTGTCCGGTCTCCTCCTTTGCTTCTTGGTTGGTGGCGGTAGTGAGCCCACCATACCTTCCCTAACCACCACCCCCAGTGTCGTCAGGCTAATCAGTGGACGGGCCTCAAGGGATTACTGGGTACAGGAGGCATCTGGAGGCATATCCTGCGACGATCACTTGAAGAGAGACTTTTTGCATTCCGCCTTAGGACGTTCTGGCTCCGGCAAATCAGGCATCATCAAGTCATCATCTCCACGCTCATAGCCCGAGTCTTCGTCGTCCTGAGCCATCAATCCTCCATCATCATACATCAATCCTCCATCATCATAGGCTGTATTCAAATACTTGTCTGGGTCATCATCATCATCCTCCATGTCATCATCAACATTTGCTTCTTTAACAACGGGGGCGACATCATCTGCCACTAATGGAGGCTCCCCCTCGCGTCGTCTGCTATCACCCACCACGACAGGTACATGTAATTTGGTAGGTGGGGTGGTGTTCATACCTTCTTGAGAAGGTGGCGTTGGCGTGATACTGGGCGCCTCGAGACGAAGAAGAGACTTTGGCCAAGGCAAGAACCAGCTCTTGCATGCGCCAATCATCTTAGGGGTCTCATCGTCATCGACTGGTACTGGAGGAGGCAAATCCTCGAAGCCCGCTAAGACACTGGCCACGTTAACCTTGAAGATGCCATCGGGCATCTATCGGCTATGGAACATGCGGTCCTTCGGCTTCACGATCGTTGCCTTTCCCATGGCCACCTTCTGGCCCTTGATGTCGTAGAGTAGGGTGCACGGGGTGTCGTCGGCCTACGAAGGAGACATGTCTGCGACGTCAAACATCCGAAAGGCAACTGAAATGGAAGACTATAGACATGCTGGTGAAAAGGTATGGCCGGTAATTACCGTGAGGGTGTCGAGCTCAGCCAGCGATTAAGGCCCACCGAGCATGCAAGAGACGGAGGTCGGGCTGCTATGAACATGAGCGGGACCTTTTGAGGTTTCTTTAGAAGGTTCTAGTGCTGCGGTGTTCGCCGAATTGCTCCCGACAAAGCTGGGAAGGGGAAAGTCCTTCAGCCGTGCATTTGGATTGTTCTTCGTGAAATCAAAAAGTGCCGGAATCAAGCCGACCACCGCGTCAGTGACCGCTGAATTGACGGCCCCGAGAAACTCTGCTTTGGTCTCAGCTTTGGTCTTATTGACCGCAATCGCAACCTTCTCGTCGATGCTCTACTGAGTGACGACCGACCGTCTGTTCCTTCTTTCCTATGGCTCCTCGTGGTAGCATGTCTTCCATGAGGCGCCATCTCCGACGCCGTGCAGACGTCCATAGGATGGCGGCTTGTCCACCATGACCTTTTTCAGTATGTTTAGGGCCCGGTTGAATGGGGTGTCCAACATGGGCCTCGCCGACGACTGCGACGACTCGTCACTTTCGGCTGCCTTTTGGTGCTGTTCTTTCTGCAAAAGGAACGTGGATGGTTTACTAGTGTGACAAAACTTGTAGTCAAATTGATTGGAAGATAATATGATAATGTGGTAATATAACAACTACTAGAAGTCCCATGAACTCCCTTGTGTTCGGGTCCGTGTAAAAGATCTTTTTGAGTTTGTCCCACTTGTACCGGGCTGTAACGCCCATGATGCGGCTATATCTCCCACGTGTCGAGGCACGACTTAGAGGCATAACCGCATTGTTGTTTTGTCGCAAGAAGGGTCATCTTCACACGATCCCATGTAATGAACAAGAAAGGGATAAAGAGAGTTTGCTTACAATCGCCACTCCACACAAATAACAAGTTAAACATACATCATCCAGAGTACAATCAAGGTCCGACCACGGAACCAAAATAAAAGAAGACAACCCCAAATGCTAGATGCCCAATCATCCCAACTAGGCACCACTAATGATCAACCGGAAATGAAACATAGAAACAGCCAAGGTCTTCGTCGAACTCCCACTTGAGTTTGGTAACATCACCTGTACTGGTATCATCGGCACTTGCAACTGTTTTGGAAGTATCTATGAGTCACGAGGACTCAACAATCTCAAAACCCGTGAGATCAAGACTATTTAAGCTTATGAGTAGGATGTGGTAATGAGGTGGAGTTGCACCAAGCTCTAAGCAAATATGGTGGCTAACATACGCAAATAAAAGTAAGATGAGAAGCTACGCAACCAGGAATATCGCAGGGCTAATCTTTCGGCATGAGAAATTAAGTGTTCTGCTCTTGTACGGCTGACTATGATATCATGGCCGAGAATTTATTTGTTTTGCCCGCAAAAAAGTGCAAGTTTCGGAAATCAATGTCTCCAACTCGAAACTTAGATTGTCCATTCAATTCAAATATGGATCATTGAGCTAGTGCAAGCAAATACCATCATATGGTCCAATTCAAATGAAATTCCAAATGTGTTTATCCTAAATATTATGACAAAAACAAAAATGTGTATGTGTATGAATAAAGTGGATGATTATAAAGTTTGAACATGCCCGTATGTGTATATCTCTAGGTTCGATATATGAATTTGAAATCACGAAATTCGGGCTTAAAAATGTAACTCCGCTTAAATGAATTACAAAAGCTAATGATGGAGTCGAATTCCAAAATTCCAATCTTAGGTTTGTAATTCTGGTATTTCAAATTATATCATGCATGTTCAAAAGTGTTGTTATCTCATAGTCCAAACTGTGAAACAAATTGATCGACCATGAGTGCACACACTATTGACCATATATATCTCAATTACGCTAAAGTCTCTCAAATATAGACACCTCACTCTCAATCTGAAGCCACCCACCCTATCCC
>NC_041384.1:268341889-268400545 GCF_002162155.2 Triticum dicoccoides
CGGGACACGAACACACGAGCACATTAACACCCCCCTCTCTTCTAAAGTCCGGACCCCAATATAGGTCTCTATCACTTTGTCTCTCGGGCATGCACACATCTCTTCCCCCACTCTCTAGGTCTCCCGGTATCTCTCTTTCCCAAGCACACGTACTATATAGAGTGTATCTTTCCCGTACACACAAAACATCGCCCCCAAACTACTATCTCCATAGTTATCTGGTTCTCGCACACTCACCTCACTCACCACCCCCATTGCAAACAAGCACACTTTGTCTCCTTGTTTACCACTCTTCTCTTTCCATCTCTCCCACATGTGGGCCCACCAAAGCTCCTTCCCCATATACATATATGTCGTGACTCTTTCCATAGCTTCCTAGCGTATCATCGTTCTCAATCTTGCACGTTGTTCTCTACACCATCTATTCTAGATCTCTCATGAAGTCCCTATCACACACACGATGACTTGCTTCCCTTGCGTCTCTGTACATAGGCCACTTTCGAACAACATCAACATTGTCTCCCTATCTATACGCCACTTCCGCACACAAATGACCCCTCTCTCTCCCCCTCTCTCCCTCGCCAATTCTCTCTCTCTCGCTCTCACACCCCTCTCTCCCACACACTCGATGTCTCTTCCAAATAGTCTGCTCCCCGCCCGCACCCATGTTATCCCGCTACTACACATGCCTTTCTCTCTCTTTGACACACATGTCACACCATACCCCCTTCCCTATACTAGGTTTACATCATTAGTGGTCTCTCTTATCCACGTACATACACTCCCTCTCTCTCACACACATGCGCACAAACACACATAGACACACACACAAACACCCATCTATCTAGATCCTTTTTTTAAGACACACACCCTTGCATATTCTCACCAGCCCTAGGTATGTATATATTCCCCCCTCTCTCTAGCTCAGATTCACACCAAAATTCTCCATGTGTATATCACACACTCACTCTCTAATTATGTCTATGTGTCTCCATGCTACACAACACAAAGCCCCATGACATGTCTCTCTCTATCCTCCACACACAGAGACACAAAGAATCTCTTATCACTGCCTCAGTCTTTACACATATCACACACACACGTTGTCTCTCTCTCGCACACACGCTCAACAAAGGTTTTCCCATGAATAACTTACCGTCTATTCATCAACAGTCGTGGCAGTACGGCGAACACGAGACGTGAAAAAGAATAAGTCTACACGTGCGTAGACCACCTAGTATGACTACTTGGACTATAGAAAGCCGAAAGCGCGCCGCCGTCACCCCCTCCTTATCGGCGACCGGAAAACCTTTGTTTTACATAGTGGAGAAGTCATTGTGCTAAGACCCCACATGCTCAGTCGTTGAATAGAATGTAGATCCAAGTTTATGGAAACAAGAATCGATAATATGTTTGTATCTCCGTACTTATATCTCTTCTCTTAAAAAACCGAGTTAGTGATGATGGTATGCCTGCCATCTTGAAATATAGACCGTCTGATCTATATCTGATAGATAGAAATTAAACTAAAAGATACTCGCACCTCTCTCCACATTTGCAGACAAGGCCATCCCTCGTTCATCCTTCTGTCCCACAACCTCGTTGTTGAGCAATTAAAAAAGGAAGCCTCTGGAACAAACTGGCATGGTGGTCGCTGCCAGCGTCGTCCATACCGATGCCTCCACTCAGTCCGACCACCAATCACCTCCATGCCCCACTCCTCCTCACCTTATCTCTCCTCTTTCTTGAGATATGATTAGTTTTTACACATGGGATTACTCCCGCATAGGTCAATCATAACAGGTGTTTTATAAAAAATGCATCTTGATGTTCCGTGCAATGCACGGACATCTTGCTACTACTCCTTCAGTGGACTTAGTTGGTGATGATGGTGTGTCTGCCATTCGTCATTTCTGACCATTAGATCTCCATCTAACGACTGTGAGGTAAGTTGTTGCCTTCTCTTAACAACATCCCACTTCTCTATCAATTTGCAGAAAAAACCCTTAATTAGTATCTTAAAACCAACCACATCCCTCCTCACCTCACCAAAAACAGCCCAAGGAATACATTCTGATTGAAACATAATATATCTCTAGTGATATATGTATATCGAAATTAGAGTGTTTTCTATCAAGTTTGTGAATAAGTATTATTCTAATTATGATCCGTGGCAACGCACGTGAACATTCCTAGTATTTCCAACCATGCAAAAAATGCTAGTATTTCCATAGTTTTGAGTGTTCCATCAAGATATTAGTCACTCATGGTTGATATTTAGTTTGAATTACATACACATAGGCACTATGTAACTAGTTGTGATTATTGGCTTCCAAATCTAAACTTTCACTCTTACTTATAGTATGTAGTGTATTTAACAAAAAGCTCCCACTTTCAACCAGCCCTAGAAAGAAACTATTGTACGAAAAATAGCAAAAACATACCCAAAATTCCTTAATCCGCGCCAAAAAACTACTACCTAGTGCCGATTAAGCTCGTTTAAACCCGTTTATGACAGGGTTTGCCCACACGTTTGTGCTGATGAGGCAGTTTAAACCAACACATTTTGTTTGACTGTTGACAGGAGGGACCCACATCTAACCTTCTATCATGTTCTTCTTCCTCCAATCAATATTTTTCCTGAACATTACTTCAAACAGTGCCGATGCGTCTTCGTCACTGGTGCCGATGATGAGCGAGCAGGCCGCCGCTCCACCGGACGGGTCGGACGCCGCTCTGGCCTCCGCATGAGTTGGATGGGCGGCCCGAGTGTGACTCACACGTGAGCAAGCCGCCGCACTGGCTTTCACTCAAGCCAGGTGATTGGCCTTAGCGTGGCGCCCGCAATCAAGCCACCGCACCGCCGTGCCAACCTAGCTAATAAACCTTGCAAACAAGAAGTTGGATGCATCTAGCAGGGTGTGTGCTATCTTGGCTAGGCAGAGGCCGCGAGCGCCGGACGGAGCTAGCGATCGGGCTGTCGCAAGATGGGCTCCGCACCACCGGTGGTTTTGACCTCGCCTTCTGCCGAGGGCGGTAGCTGCGTCCTATGGCCGAGGATAACTTGGTGGACGGGCCGGAGGTAAGAGGTCACTCGGGGATTTTTGTCCAGACTGACATGTAGGTCCCACAAGTCATAACGTCAAACTTGTCGGTCGAATAGAAGGCGTTGACTTAAGGGGTGACATGGGTTGAAACTTTCCTATAACGGCACTTTGTAGAGTAGTCATTTCTTGGTAGGGCTGGTTGGTAAGTGGTAGTTGCTTCTTGGCATTATTAGTGGTTTCTTGTAAGGAACAATATACTAGTGACAAAAGGCTATTGTAGGTTGCGTTGTACTCCAACGAGTACTATTAGTGGTCGCGGGATTGTATAGCTCGTTTTGTGGGTTCAATCTTGGCTGAACACACGGCGGCCTTATTTTGAAATAGTAACCTTGCTGCGAGCCAATATTGTACACTGCTAGTTTTGACTTTTGAAGTCAAACCGATGTGTCGCACCACAATCTGGGTGCACTGGATAGCCCAGCCACATGAACGGGTTTTCCATCCCATCATCTCGTGGCTCGTGTACTAGAGTAGTACTCCTATATATCAATTCACACCATGCAAACTTTCTTGCCTGCGTGCTCGCCCTAGCCACACCTCGCTTGCAGCCTCCTCATCAGCTACTATATTTAAACTAGCACCTCACAATTAAGCACGAGGAGCCGAAAAATCCTGGCACGACATTAGGAACTGTGCAATATGGCTCTATACGTAAAGTTCTAGTACTCTACTACTTTGTAGCTTGTGACGTTGCACGCATGGACTTCACTCCATTATCGGCTCTATAAAAGAAATTGCTCTTGATGTCATTTTTTTATTTTGAAATGGAGGCAAAATCTTTGCCTCATCTCATTCCTAAAGAAGGAACTAACGAAGTTCGACGAGATCCATTACACCTCCACAAATGGAAGCAAAAAGCCTAGTCTTGCTGTATCAAAGAACCCAAATGTTCTGCCCCTGCAGTAACCATTGCTGGTAAACAGGATGCTAGTGTGTGCGTGAGAGGAGCGGCTGAGTAGGCCAGCTACACCCTTGAATAGAGCACGGAAAGTACGTACTACATAGGTGTACTTTCCCTACATTGATAGTACAATGATGGTTCTAGAGAACAGTAGTACCATCAACTTGCAACTATAGCTCCTTGGCCCTGAGATTCAAGAGTTCAAAACTGGTGCACTATAGAAGTACAGTACATCGCACTACTAGTTGAGAAAGTAGTAGTACTACTACTACAGTACGAGTACGTAGTAAATAATAGCCTCACCATTGCGGGGCACGACACACTACCGCTATACGTGCCCGCATAATTTCCTTAGCGAAGGGACGAGGCCCTACAGTTACGCTCTTATCTCCTCCTCGCCAGTTCCCCTCCCCCTAAGAGACCAAGGAAGTTCGTCACTGGTCCCATGGATTCGCCAGGCGGTTCTCCTCCTCGTCGGGGCTCGGAGACCTTGGAAGATAATCCTCAGGGAGAAATCGCACGCCACTCCAACATCCACACCGCCGCAAGACTCAGTTCTTCCTGCGCCAACTTTTTTAAGATGGTGCTTAACAGGCTTGGGAAAAGGCCATGCTTGTTGGTCTTACATGCGTCCTCGAGGAGAAGGTTATTCTATGGGACAATCCATCGAACATTCCATCGCTTCCTGGCCATGGTTGCATGTTGACTCCGTTAGAGTTGCCGACGTTGAGAGGTAGTTATATCTTGTCCGATGAGCAGGTCAGACATGGAGTTTGATCATGTAGTGCATATTCTAAATATAGTACTTAGTTATCCCATCCCGTAATTTCTTCGCTGCCCACTGTCTTATATGTAGGTATGGGATGGTGTCAACGAAGATTGGCTTGCATACCACCATCATTTTGCACAACATCCACAGCAGTGCGGCCTTTCCCGTATACCCCTTCTCCACCAATTTGATCGACCTTCCAGACTAGCAGGGCTTGAATACGTATGATGATGCCTACATGAGATTGAAGAAGATAGCAATTGCGGACCAGCCAACAAAGCGACGCGGCTACAACGGTTACTATCTCATCACGGTGTTCGACATAAGGCTTGCCATCAATACAAGAGGCAGTAATGGTAGAGGCTGGCACATGTTGGCCGCGGCAGATTTGTACCCCTACACATTCAAATATGCCGTGTGCCATGTAGGCCGCATCTTCATAGTGACAAGCTAGGGGACTTGTTTCATCTGGTTGCCATCCTACAGAACAGGAGATTACAAACGGAATGCACAAACCATCATTTTCATCCCTAACGGTACTCCATTATTTTGCAGGGACCAGTCATCCTCTGATCAAAATAAGATCATCGATCCTGGATGTGCATTTGCATCCGCGATTCGATCTAACATGGAACCTTGTAGCTGACTTTGGCATATTGGGATCAACTATCTTAATAGTCGTTACCCATGGTACCACTGATGTGCAACATGGTCACACAATCTACCATCATTGGACCATCACCATCTACCCAGATATTCCATTTTCTCATTGTTGTGTGTTAGAGTAGTAGTACTTGTTAGTTATTCTCTTTTCTTGACTGGGACATGTTTAATATACTAGTAGTACAATTTAGTATTATATTTTTTTAAACCTCTCTCCTTCTATTTCATTGTTGACCTACATAATAGTACTAGTACTTTCTACCTTGGAGGAGGCGTATAGCTAGCTAGGCCCTTGAAGACATGAACCCACTAGCTCCCACCATTTTTGTTTTCCATATCTTACTATCTCATCCATGTAGCCACGAGTAGCTATATATAATAGGGCGGTTATTTTACTTCCTCTATACCGGAGTAGTACTATTTGCTGCACAGTATTACTGACCGCCATATTAGAGCACAACATTATTATGCATGGACCTTGACCATGTACATCACCATGTGTCCATATCTGAGATGGCGCGTGTACCAGATAAATGGCACTGAGTTCGACCCCCGTGGTGTTATGTGGGTGCCGAGGATAACTCTTGGAGAGTACTCGCTTTTCATTGTGGATAGGTACCCCATTGTGAAGCGGAAGCCACCTTCCGTGCACGACACCGAAGGCCTGCCGTTCATGAAGCATGGTTGTGTCTTCAGTGCGCATGGCCGGATGAATGACATGCTGGAACACGCTATCCCTGATATATGCCGCTTCAGCTTGGATGAGTCTCCATCATGTGGAGCCGGACTAGAAAGCTGCGACAATGATTCCTGTTGCCTACCGCTATGGATCGTGCCATCCATGAAGAACAGCTGGGACTGGAACCTAGAGGAGGAAATGGAGCCCATCTATAACGTGTAAGTGGTGTATGGTAAATTGTGAATGGTAGTGCTGTGAATATATGTAGGCTAGTCGTGCACAAATTTATCACATGAAGTGGAGATGAACCTGTGTGGCATACTGGCATTTGTCCTTTAGAATTTATTACTAGTAGATGTGTTATGTGTACGTGCAACTTGTGTGGTTGTTGCACGGTCTCCAACACGCTCTTTGAGAAAAAAAGGTGGCATGGCTTTGAATATAGGTGACATGGCGGCATCGTATAGTAGCATCATTCGCTATAGTTGTAGTACTCCTACTAAGACAACAACTCCTATAAAACATTGCGTTTGGCTCTTTGCTTCTTTGGGAGGTTCAACAGTTCGTACTCATGTGAACCTTGCACTTGGTTCTTTGCCTCTTCGTAAGGTCCAACAATGATGATGCTATAGTACAATATGCTTCTGGCAATCTGACACCGAATGAAATGGTGCACGTCCACCGGGAGGGTGAGGGCGAGGGCATTTTAGTCAAAACCCTCTCCTTGTACTGGGAGCCACAGCGCGCGTGGGCGAGGGAAAGGGCATAGGCGTATGTAGTATGCAATCTTCTCCTCGTCCTGTGAGCCACCATGCTTGGGCGAGGGAGAGGGCGTAGTAAGAAAGCTTCTCCTCATTCTGCGAGTTGACGGGACACATCAAAGCAGTACTAGTCGATATTATGTCCTTTCCGGTTAATATGGTTTAATTTGAAACGAGAAAATACACAGGCGGTCAACATATGTAACAATACGCTCATTACGATCGCTATATAGTTTTGCGGTGATTATACAGTCACTAGCTCACCGTAGAGCACCGTATCGCACCCTACTGACCGGCCACATAGTCGACGTGGCACTTTGTTGACTAGTTAAATTGATACCTGGTTTCTGGGTCCGACCTATCAGTTGGCAGAGCAAAGAAATCAGTTAAACAAAACTTTACGCAGGTGCGACAGGAGTCCAACCCTTGCGCGCGAACCAACCTGGTTGTGTACGTGAGTGCATGATGTAGGGTGGAACCCTAGATGGACAATCTTTCACAAAAGGAGCAGATCCCGCGAAGAACACGAGGGGCATAAGGGGAAAACACAAGATATAACACGAGGGGAAATGAGGGGAAACACTCAGACCAACCAGATTCGGTCACACATGTCCAAGATTCTTGAAACACGAAGGGGGATACAAGATCCACGATCAACAAGGGACGATACAAAGGTAACCGGTTCTTCTCCGTAAGGAGGTCTTGAGGGGGTTCTTCCCATAAAGGGGTCTTGAATCCGCTTGGGGGATATTCTCCGAAGAGGTCGTGGACTCCAAAGGAGAAGTATCCATGTGGATGAGCAAAGCTCTATCTCTAATATGAGCTATCGCATTGCTAACCCTAAAACGTAGGTAGGAGAAGAGTATATATAGTCTCAGGGATGAAAGGGTACATGGGCCTCGGCCCAAGTCGCTGCGCGCAAGCAGGGTCGGAAGTTCTGGGCGGGGAAGGTTCCGGTCAGGGTACCGCCTAACTAGAGAGTTGGCACGGTGGGAGCATGGCTGGTGTCCGGGGGCCGGAAGGTCCGGGTAGGCCGGAAGGTCCGGGCCAGGTTTTGGGCTAACCCGAAAGTTGTCCCATCTATGTTGGTCTGGGTAGTCGGAGGCCGGAAGGTCCGGGCAGGCCGAGGGTTCCGGAGGCCGAAAGTTGCGGGCTCTAGCCGGAAGTTCCAGGATGAATAGAGAGTTGACGCCTGTTCCTTTTACTTCAGCTTTCGGCTCAGTGACTTGTGCGTTGTACCTAATCACACATAGCGTTTCGGACTTAGGCAGCAGCCATGTCTCATTCGAATGTAAAGGAAGCTCGAGTAGGAGTGATGTCACCTCAGATTGAATAGCACGAGCTCTTGCTCTTCTCATGGGTCCACTTGGAGCTTGGATAGCCGAGGTAGTGTCCATGGGGATGACCAAGGGATGCTCCGCATCATCTCCCCCCCTTGGGAAACATCTGACTCGGATTGAAATCCTCATCACCATGGTATGGGGAGAGATCTTTGATGTTGAAGATGTCACTCACGAAGTACTTGTCGTGCAAGATGTCGATCTTGTAGGCATTGTTGTTGTAGCTCTCAAGCACCTTGAAGGGTCCATCGGCTCGTGGTAGTAGTTTTGACTTGCGTTCGTTGGGGAAGTGATCCTTGCGAAGGTGTAGCCACACAAGATCTCCAATGTTGAATATCATGGGTTGCTTGTTGACGTTGAGCTTGGTCGCGAGTCGTTGTACTTGGCGATCGATGGTGTGCCTTGTATCTTCATGCATCTTCTTGAGGTAGTTCACTCGGGATCTTGTAGTGGAAGAGGAAGAATGTCCAATGGGGATAATGAGTTTAAGCCATAGACGACCTCGAAGGGGGACTTGCCGGTAGTCGAATGTCTTGCGCGGTTGTATGCGTACTCGGCGATTGGTAGACACTCCTCCCACTCCTTGGTGTTCTTCTTGATCAACACACAAAGTAGAGTGGAGAGTGATCGGTTTGTCACCTCCGTTTGGATGTCGGTTTGTGGATGATATGCCGAAGAGAACAATAGCTTGATTCCAAAAGTAACTCAAGAACTTGACGTCACGATCCGAGAAAATAGTCTTTGGGACTCCATGACGGCGCAAGACCTCTCTACAAAAAATATTTGCAACATGTGAAGCATCGTCTATCTTTTTGCAAAGATTGAAATGAGACATCTTAGATAATCGATCAACAACAACAAACACGGAATCTTTGCCGTTTATAGTTCTAGGAAAACAATGTACAAAATATATGCTAATATCTTCCGATGGGTGATACGGAATTGGAAGAGGCATATAGAGACCATGGAATTGAGCTTTGTACTTAGCTTTGCTGCATGTAGAGCACCGGTTGGTGAAGCGTGAGACGTCGCGGAACATCTTGGGCCAAAAATAGTTCTTGGAGAGGGTAGCGTATGTCTTGTCGCGTCCAAAGTGTCCCATTAGTCCTCCTCCATGAGATTCTTGCAAAAGTAACAAACGAAGAGAAGACTCGGGGATGCAAAATTTGTTAGCTCTCATAAGATAATCATCTTTGATGTAATGGCGTTCCCAAGATGTAGGCGTCAGACATTTAGCATAAGGAATAGCAAAAGTAGGATCATGCAAATACAAGTCTTTTATGTGCTCAAACCCAATGACATTCAATACAAGTTGAGTAACAAGCATCCATATGCGGGAAAGAGCATCCGCTACAACATTGTCCTTACCTTTGATGTACTTGATGACATAAGGAAAGGACTCAATGAATTCACTCCACTTAGCATGATGCTTGTTCAACTTAGTTTGACCCTTAAGATACTTAAGTGTTTCGTGATCGGTGTGAAGAATGAACTCATGAGGGCGAAGATAATGCTCCCAAACATGCAAGACTCTTACTAAAGCATATAGCTCTTTGTCATAGATGGGATAATTTAGTTGCGCTCCAGAAAGTTTTTCGCTAAAGTACGCTATGGGGCGCCTCTATTGCATTAAAACACCTCCTATGCCATAACCACTAGCATCACAATGTAACTCAAAAGGTTTATCAAAGTTGGGCAAAGCAAGCAAAGGAGCATGTGTAAGCAAATTCTTAAGCTCATTGAATGCGGCATCTTGCGATGGTCCCCAAACAAAGGGTGCATTCTTCTTGCTCAAAGCATGTAAAGGTAAAGCAATGGTGCTAAAATCCTTTACAAATCTACTGTAGAAACTGGCTAAACCAAGAAAACTACGCACTTGTTGCAACTTGGTTGGTTGGGGCCAAGTTTTAATAGCATTGATCTTAGATTCATCTACATGAAAACCCTTAGAAGACACAACGAAACCCAAGAAAATAAGCTTATCAACACAAAAAGGCATTTGTCCATATTAGCATAAAGGCGCTCTTTCCTAAGGGTTTGCAACACGGTTCTAAGATGGGTGACATGATCTTTAAGAGATTTGCTAAAAACAAGGATATCATCAAAATAGACCACAACGAATACATCAATATAGGGTCAAAGAACAGAATGCATGAGTCGCATGAAAGTACCTAGTGTTTCGGATAAACCCATTGGCATAACAATCCATTCACATAAGCCAAATTTGGTCTTAAATGCGGTTTTCCATTCATCACCTTCTTGGATGCGTATTTCATAGTAGCCACTTTTAAGATCAATCTTACAGAAAATTGCGGCTCCGCTAAGCTCATCTAGCATATCATCTAGGCGTGGAATGGGGTAACGATAACACAAGGTAATAGCATTGATAGGACAGCAACCGGAACACATGCGATATATACCATCTTTCTTGGGAACAAGGATTACCGAGACAGCGCAAGGGCTCAAGTTTTCATGTACATTTCTGTTGTCGATGAGTTGTTATACTTGCCATTGGATCTCCTTGGTTTCCTGGGGATTGACATGGTATGGAGACTTGTTAGGAAGGGGTGCTCCAGGGATGAGGTCGATGCGGTGTTTGATGCCTCGAAGTGGGGGTAGACCCGGAGCTAGCTCGTCGGGGAAAACATCTTGGAGTTCCTGCAATAGAGAATATAACACCAAAGGGAGATTGTGAGAGTTGTGAGTTTTTGGTGCCTCGTCCTTGCACAAAAGGACATAGTGCATGACACTTGATGGGTTCCCATACACTTCTATCATCTCACTTTTGGTGGCAAATAGGACTAAGTTCTTCTTGTCGCTCATCATGGAGGCACTCAATTTGGGCTTGTGGCGCTCACTCTCTTTTTGGTGGTTCGCTCTCTCACTATGTTCTCCACGATGGGGGGCTTGCTTGTCGGCGATCACTTGGCTTGGAGATATAGGTCGTAGCACGTACTCCTTTCCTTTCATATTGAAGTTTAGTGATTGGTATGCCCATTGTGGATGACGCCTCTATCAAATTTCCATGGCCGTCCAAGAAGGAGATGGAAAGCGGACATCGAAACGACATCACATTCCAAAGTGTCTTCGTAAGCTCTGATCTTGAAGGAAACTTGTACCATATGCTCGACTTGGATAGTGCCGGAGTTGCTAAGACGTTGAAACTTGTAGGGATGTGGGTGCTTCATCTTGATCAATTGGAGCTTCGAGCATAGTTCTTCACTTGCCAAGTTATGGCAACTACCTCCATCGATGATGACCTTGACGGACCTTCCATTGATGCCGGCCTTGGTGTGGAAGATATGACATCTTTGGTCCTCATCTTGTTGATGTTCAAGAGTCAATACCTTGGAGACAACGAGAGCGGGGCTTGAATCTTCGTCACAAAAGACTTGGTTATCTTCATCTTCGTTCGTTTGCCGGTGCATGGCCACTTGCTCAAGTGCGTCCATTTCTCCTTCACTCTTGGAGTCGTGTGTACCATCGTCGTTGAAGATCATGGTGCGCTTGTTGGTACACTCAAAGGACTTGTGGACACGGCCTCCGCATGTGAAGTATTTGAAGGAACTTGTCTTGATGGTCTCATCGGTCGGAGTAGATGTTGATGAAGCTCTCGGCTTGAAATTGCTTGTAGTAGGAGGATGACTTGAGGTTGCCGAAGTTTTCTTGTAACTTGACTTGTCGACATTGCTTGGGGTAGCTTTGGTTGAGGTAGAAGGTGTTGGAGTCGTTGAAGCTTGTGTAGGAGAAGCTGTAGGTCTTGGATGAGAACTTGGCATACTTGAAGTCATCTTGCACTTGACGTTCCGCCTTGGTAGCTTGGTGCACTAGCTCGATGAGGTTCGAGTATGGTTGGAAGTCGGCAATCTTCTTGATTGGGTGATTGATTCCATTCAAGAAACGTGCCATAGTTTGCTCATAATCTTCCGTGACATTGGATCTTATCATGGCAATCTCCATTTCCTTGTAGTATTCCTCAACGCTCTTTGTTCCTTTCTTGAGTAGTTGGCGTTTCTTGAAAAGGTCACGATTGTAGTAGAATGGGACAAAACGTGCTCTCATGACATCCTTCATCTGCGCCCAAGTTGTGATGGGTGGTTCACCTCTTGCCTCTCGGCGCTCAATGACTTGTTCCCACAAAATAAGGACGTAGTCTGGAAACTCAAGGGATCGCACCGCGATCTTTTTCTCTTCCTCATAGTTGTGCAAACGGAAGATTTTGTCAACCTTCAATGCCCATGAAAGGTACTCTCCGGGATCATTGCTTCGATTGAACTTGGGCATGGTGAACTTTAGCTTGCCGTAGTGTTGCTTCTCATTGTGTTGGGGACGAGGGTGATGATGTCCTTGACGAGGAGGATTGTCTCCCTCAACTTGCTATTTTCTTGGAGGATTTCCATTGTCTTCTTGCTCTAGTTGATCTTGGGGTTCTTGTTGAGCTTGTGGAGCTTGACGATGCCCTCGAGCTTGATAGTTCCTCTCTTGAACTTCTTCACGAAGCGCTTCTTGTTGATCGCGCGTTTGACCATTGCGGTCGGCGAAGGCGTGATTTGTGTCGTGAAGGGCACATTGGGCCTCAAGTGCTTATGCTTCACGTTGTTGTTGTTGTTGTTGTCGAAGTGCCTCGGCGTCTTGTTCCTCTTGATGTTAGCGCGCCCACTCTTCCTCTTGTCGGTGTAGGCGTTGTCGTTCTTGTGCTTGGGCCAAGGTAGCTTAGTTTTGTCGATGTCGATGTTCTTGAGAAGCGGTGTCATCAAGAGGATTGCGGTTCGCTTGATGTCCGTGACGGGCGGCTCGACGAAGAGTGTTCGTTGTCGGTGTACTTGAGCCGGAGATGGTGTTGTCGGAGTGTAGACTCGAGCGGCTCCGTCTTGAGTAGGACGATGATGACCCACAAGTGTAGGGGATCTATCATAGCCTTTTCGATAAGTAAGAGTGTCGAACCCAACGAGGAGCAGAAGGAAATGATAAGCGGTTTTCAGCAAGGTATTCTCTGCAAGCACTGAAATTATCGGCAATAGATAGTTTTGTGATAAGGTAATTTGTAACGAGTAACAAGTAATAAAAGTAAATAAGGTGCAGCAAGAAGGCCCAGTCCTTTTTGTAGAAAAGGACAAGCCTGGACAAACTCTTATATAAACGAAAGCGCTCCCGAGGACACATGGGAATTATCGTCAAGCTAGTTTTCATCACGCTCATATGATTCGCGTTCGGTACTTTGATAATTTGATATGTGGGTGGACCGATGCTTGGGTACTATCCTTCCTTGGACAAGCATCCCACTTATGATTAACCCCTATTGCAAGCATCTGCAACTACAACAGAAGTATTAAGGTAAACCTAAACATAGCATGAAACATATGGATCCAAATCAGCCCCTTACGAAGCAACACATAAACTAGGTTTTAAGCTTTTGTCACTCTAGCAACCCATCATATAATTAATACTTCCCAATACCCTCCTCTAGGCCCAAAGAATTTTGAAGTGTCATGTAGTCGACATTAACATGACACCACTAGATGAAAGACAACATACATCTCATCAAAATATCGAACGAATACCAAATTCACATGACTACTTATAGCAAGACTTCTCCCATGTCATCAGGAACAAACGTAACTACTCACAAAGCATATTCATGTTCATAATTAGAGGGGTATTAATATGCATAATGGATCTGAACATATGATCTTCCACCAAGTAAACCAACTAGCATCAACTACACGGAGTAATCAACACTACTAGCAACCCACAGGTACCAATCTAAGGTTTGGATACAAGAGATGAACTAGGGTTTGAGATGAGATGGTGCTGGTGAATATGTTGATGGAGATTGACCCCCTCCTGATGAGAGGATCGTTGGCGATGACAATGGTGATGATTTCCCCCTCCCGGAGGGAAGTTTCCCCGACAAAACAGCTCCGCCGGAGCCCTAGATTTGTTCCGCCTCGTGGCGGAGGAGTTTTGTCCCGTGAGCTTGCTTATGATTTTTTTCCTCGATGAAAGACTCCATATAGCCAAAGATGGGCATCAGAGGGCTTCCAGGGGGCCCATGAGGCAAGGGGCGCGCCTAGGGGGGTAGGGCGCGCCCCCACCCTCGTGGACGGTGGGTGGCCCCCTCTGGTACTTCTTTCACCCAATATTTTTTATATATTATGAAACATGCTCCCATGAAGTTTCAGGACTTTTGGAGTTGTTCAGGATAGGTCTATAATATTTGCTCCTTTTCCAGCCCAGAATTCCAGCTGCCGGCATTCCCCCTCTTCATGAAAACCTTGTAAAATAAGAGAGAATAGGCATAAGTATTGTGATATAATGTGTAATAACATCCCATAATGCAATATATATTGATGTGAAAGCATGATGCAAAATTGATGTATCAACTCCCCAAGCTTAGACCTCGCTTGTCCTCAAGCGGAAGCTAAAATCGAAAAATATGTCCATATGTTTAGAGATAGAGGTGTCGACAAAATAAAATACAGACATGAGGGCATCATGATAATTCTTAAAACAACAACATATATATATATATATATATATATATATATATATATATATATATATATTGTCATATGATATCTTATGCTAAAGTAACAATTCATTCACAGTTTCAAATATGAATCATAAACATCATTGATAACTAACAAACTATAATCTCAGTCATTAAAGCAATTGCAATTTATCATAACATCAGAAAAAGTCAATATAAGAGCTTTTCAGCAAGTCCAAATACTCAACTATCATTTAGTCTTTCACAATTGCTAACACTCACGCAATATTTATGGGTATGAAGTTTTAATCGGACATAGAGAAAGATAGGGGCTTATAGTTTTGCCTCCCAACCTTTTACCTCAAGGGTAATGTCAACAATAATATTTCATGAAAACTTACATCCAATTAGCTATATCAACACTACTAGCAACCCACAGGTACCAATCTAAGGTTTGGATACAAAGATTGGATACAAGAGATGAACTAGGGTTTGAGATGAGATGGTGCTGGTGAAGATGTTGATGGAGATTGACCCCCTCCCGATGAGAGGATCGTTGGCGATGACGATGGTGATGATTTCCCCCTCCCGGAGGGAAGTTTCCCCGGCAGAACAGCTCCGCCGGAGCCCTAGATTTGTTCTGCCTCATGGCGGAGGAGTTTTGTCCCGTGAGCTTGCTTTGTGCTTGCCAAAGGATAAAATACAAAAAAGGAAAGGTGAAGTTCACCATGACTCTTATATGAAGTATATGACAAGAATAAAAGACAGGCCCTTCGTAGAGGGAAGCAAATGTTGTCATGTGCTTTTATGGTTGGATACACAAAATCTTAATGAGAAAGAACGTCACTTTATATTGCCACTTGTGATATGGACCTTTATTATGCAGTCCGTCACTTTTATTTCTTCCACATCACAAGATAGTATAAAGCTTATTTTCTCCACACTAATAAATCATACATATTTAGAGGGCAATTTTTATTGCTTGCAATGATGACAACTTAATTGAAGGATCTTAGTCAATCCATAGGTAGATATGGTGGACTCTCATGGCAAAACTGGGTTTAAGGATATTTGGAAGCACAAGTAGTATCTCTACTTGGTGCAAAGTATTTGGCTAGCATGGGAGGGAAAGGCAATCTCAACATGTTGGATGATCCATGACAATATAATTTATCTCAGATGTAAGAAAACATAACCCATTACATTGTCTTCCTTGTCCAACCTCAACTCTTTAGCATGTGATATTTTAATGAGTGCTCACAATCATAAAAGATGTCCAAGATAGTATATTTATATGTGGAAACCTCTCTTTCTTGATTACTTCCTATTAATTGCAACGATGACCAAAACTATGTTTGTCAACTCTCAACAACTTTTATTCATCGTACTATTTATATGTGAAGTCATTACTCTCCATAAGATCCATATGATCTCTTTATTTCTTTTTATTCTTTCTATTTTATTTTACTCCCTCAAGATCATAGTAAGATAATCAAGCCCTTGACTCAACACTAATCTTTATTATATATAGCTCACTAACGCAATTACATAGAAGGATCATATAGCAAAACTCAAAACTAGATCATACTAAAACTTTATTCTACTAGATCAAGATATTACCAAAAGGATCGAACTAAGAAAAACGGTAAAGATAAAAGTGTGATGGTGATATGGTACCGGGGCACTCCCCCAAGCTTGGCAATTGCCAAGGGGAGTGTCCATACCCATGTGTTTATGTCTCCTTCTTCGGGGATGGTGATGTGATATTCTTGGCAATGATGCCCCTCAGGATACGATTCTCTTCCTGAGATTATTGACTTGCTACTTGAGGTCCATTATTTCCTTATGGAGCTTGCCTGTGATGGCTAAAGCTCCTTTCACCCAAGGATGTTGCATAGCCGCGGGAGAACAAGTAACACTCTTTTTCATATTTTAATAAGAAAGAAATCTAACATTGGAAGGGATGACCGAGTTTGGAATAGCTGAGCTCTGGAGTTCCCCCATAGTGAATCCAGCTCGAAAACTAGAAGTAACTTACTCATCCTCCTCCATGGCATCTATCCTTTTCAAGTCGGCCTCCATCTCTTCCTCAGTTGATTGCCCAAAGTGGTCAGCATAGCTGTTTTCTCTTGGCCCTGGTGTCGGATGAGACACCCGACTCTCCCTGACTCTCTGGAGAAGACATCTTGCTATATATCTGTAGCAGAAACAACTCGAAACAAAGACAGAGGATATTTGCATGATACGGTGGTCAAAACCTTCGGGAGATTATATAATGAATTTTTACCGACCATAAGAAGTAGCGTGCAAGAAAACGGAGTCTGGAGAGCACATGAGGTGCCCACGAGGCAGGGGGCGCGCCCAGGGGGTAGGGCGCGACCTCCACCCTCGTGGACGCCTCATGTCCTTCCCGGACTGCTTCTTATTTTCCTATTTTCTTAAATATTCCAAAACGGAGAAAAATTGCCATTAGGACTGTTTTGGAGTCGGTTTACTTACCGTACGACGTACCTATTCCTTTTCGGAGTCTGGAACATTCTGGAAAGTGTCCCTTATGTATTCCTCCGGGGTTACGGTTTCAATAACATTAGTTTCAACATTTATGGGATTACCTGAGATATAATGTTTGATTCTTTGACCGTTCACCACCCTCGGATTTATGCCTTCGATGTTGTTGATTTTCATGGCACCGGAACGATAGACGTCCTCGATGACGTAAGTTCCTTCCCATTTAGATAGGAGTTTCCTGCAAAAAATCTTAAACGAGAGTTGTATAATAATACATAATCACCTACATTAAACTCACGTTTTTGTATCCTTTTATCATGCCATCTTTTAACATTTTCTTTAAACAGTTTGGCATTCTCATAAGCCTGGGTTCTCCATTCATCAAGTGAGCTAATGTCAAAAAGCCTCTTCTCACCGCCAAGTTTGAAACCATAGTTGAGCTCTTTAATGGCCCAATATGCCTTATGTTCTAGTTCAAGAGGTAAGTGACATGCTTTACCATAAACCATTTTATATGGATACATACCCATAGGATTTTTGTATGCAGTTCTATAGGCCCATAATGCATCATCTAGTTCCTTGGACCAATTCTTTCTAGATCTTAATAGCCTTTTGCAAAATTAATTTAAGCTCTCTATTACTCAATTCTACTTGACCACTAGATTGTGGATGATATGGAGATGCAATTCTATGGTTAAAATCATACTTAGCAAGCATTTTACGAAAAGCACCATGAATAAAATGTGAACCACCATCAGTCATTAAGTATCTAGGGACTCCAAACCTCGGAAAAATAATTTCTTTAAGCATCTTAATAGAGGTGTTATGATCAACACTACTAGTTGGAATAGCTTCAACCCACTTAGTAACATAATCAACGACAACTAAAATATGAGTATACCCATTAGAGGAAGGAAACGACCCCATATAATCAAAGCGCCAAACATCAAATGGTTCAATAACAAGTGAATAATTCATAGGCATTTCTTGACGTCTACTAATGTTACCAATTCTTTGACATTCATCACAAGACAAGACAAACTTACGGGCATCTTTGAAGAGAGTAGGCCAATAAAAACCAAATTGCAATACCTTATGTGCAGTTTTGTCTCCAACATGGTGTCCTCCATAAGCCTCGGAGTGACACGTGCGTAGGATCTGTTCCTGTTCATGCTCAGGTACACAACGTCTACTGACACCATCAACTCCTTCTTTATAAAGGTGTGGGTCATCCCAGAAGTAATGTCTTAAATCATAGAAAAACTTTTTCTTTTGCTGGTATGTGAAACTAGGTGGTATAAATTTAGCAAAAATATAATTAGCATAATCAGCATACCATGGAGCAGTATGAGAAGCATTTATCACAGCTAATTGTTCATCAGGAAAGCTATCATCAATAGGTAGTGGGTCATCAAGAACATTCTCTAGCCTAGACAAGTTGTCTACAACGGGGTTCTCAGCTCCCTTTCTATCAATAATATGCAAATCAAATTCTTGTAGCAAGAGAACCCATCGAATAAGCCTAGGTTTAGCATCTTTATTTTCCATAAGATATTTAATAGAAGCATGATTAGTGTAAATAGTTACTTTAGAATCAACAATATAAGGTATGAACTTATCACAATCAAACACAACTGCTAAAAATTCTTTTCAAGTAGTAGCATAATTTCTTTGAGCACTATCTAGAGTTTTACTAGCATATTGGATAACATTTAATTTCTTATCAACTCTTTGTCCTAGAACAACCACTACAGCATAGTCACTAGCATCACACATAATTTCAAATGGTAAATTCCAATCAGGAGACTGAACAATGGGTGCAGAAATCAAAGATTTCTTAAGTATTTCAAATGCTTCTACACAATCATCATCAAAAACAAAAGGAACATCTTTTTGTAAGAGATTAGTTAGAGGGTGAGAAATTTTTGAGAAGTCCTTAATGAACCTCCTATAAAAACCGGCATGACCAAGGAAGCTTCTTATACCTTTAATGTCCTTAGGACACAACATCTTTTCAATAGCATCAACTTTAGCTTTGTTAACTTCAATACCTCTTTTAGAAATTTTATGCCCCAAGACAATACCTTCATTAACCATAAAGTGACACTTCTCCCAATTCAAGACAAGATTAGTTTCTTCACATCTCTGCAAAACTCGATCAAGGTTGCTTAAGCAGTCATCAAAAGAATTCCCATAAACGGAGAAATCATCCATGAAGACCTCAACTATATTTTCACAAAAGTCGGAGAATATAGCAGTCACACATCTTTGAAAGGTAGCATGTGCATTACATAAACCAAAAGGCATACGTCTGTAAGAAAAGGTAGCGAAAGGGCAAGTAAAATTTGTCTTTTCTTGATCCTCTTTTGACACAGGTATTTGAGAGAAACCAGAATAACCATCTAGAAAGCAAAATGTGTATGTTTGGATAATCTTTCTAGCATTTGATCAATAAAAGGTAAAGGGTAATGATCCTTTTTAGTAGCTTTATTTAATTTGCGGAAATCAATTACCATTCTATAACCTGTAACAATTCTTTGTGGGATCAATTCATCTTTATCATTAGGAACATCAGTAATACCTCCCTTCTTAGGGACACAATGGACATGACTTACCCAGTGACTATCAGCAACGGGATAAATTATACCTGCCTCCAGAAGCTTTAGTGTTTCTTTTCTTACCACTTCTTTCATCTTAGGATTTAACCGTCGTTGGTGATCGACAACCGGTTTCACTTCTTTCTCCAGTTTATTTTGTGCTTGCAGAGAGTGGGACTAATGCCCTTAAGATCATCAAGAGTATATCCAATAGCATCACGGTGCTTCTTCAGAGTTTTCAATAATTTCTTTTCTTCATGCTCTGAAAGGTTAGCACTAATAATAACAGGATATATCTCTTTCTCATCAAGATAAGCATATTTAATAGTATCAGGTAAAGGTTTAAGCTCAAACATGGGATCACCCTTGGGCGGAGGAGGATCCCCTAGGATTTCAACAGGCAAGTTGTGTTTCAAGATAGGTCCCTGTTTAAACAATACTTCATCTATTTCCCTTCCTTCATTCATAAACATATCATTTTCATGGTCGAGAATATATTGTTCTAAAGGATCATTAGGAGGCACCAAAATAGAAGCAAGACCAATAATTTCATCTTTACTAGGAAATTCTTTATCATGGGGTTGTCTACGAAATTTAGCAAAATTAAATTCATGAGACATATCCCCTAAACCAACAGAAACAATATCCTTATTGCAGTCTATCTTAGCATTAACAGTATTCAAGAAGGGTCTACCAAATATAATGGGACAAAAGTCATCTTGTGGGGAACCAAGAACAAGAAAATCAGCAACATATTTAACTTTCCCACACAAGACTTCAACATCTCTAACAATCCCAACTGGTGAAATAGTGTCTCTATTGGCAAGCTTAATTGTAACATCAATTTCCTCTATCTCAGCAGGTGCAATATCATGCATAATTTCTTTGTATAAGGAATGAGGTATTGCACTTGCACTAGCACCCATATCACATAAGCCATGATAGAAATGATCTCCTATTTTAACAGAAATAACAGGCATGCCTACAACAGGTCTATGTTTATTTTTAGTATCGGGCCTAGCAATTCTAGCAGCTTCATCGCAGAAGTAAATAGCATGCCCATCATTATTATCGCCCAGGAGATCTTTAACCATAGCAACACTAGGTTCAAATTTAATTTACTCAAAGGTTGTAGGTGTTCTTGTATTACTCTTATGGACCACAGTTGAAGCTTTAGCATGATCCTTTATTCTAGCAGGGAAAGGTGGTTTCTCAATTGAAGCAGTAGGAACAACAGGATCATTATAAATGATAGTCTTTTCGTCAGCTTTAATAGGTGCAACTACTTTTAATTCGATGGGAGGATTATATTTAAACCACTTCTCCTTAGGGAGATCAACATGAGTAGCAAAGGATTCACACAAAGAAGCTACTATCTCAGAGTCAAATCCATATTTAGTGCTAAATTCACGGAAAGCATCGGTATCCATAAAAGATTTAACACAATCAAACTTAGGTGTTGTACCTGACTCCTTACCTTCGTCGAGATCCCAATCTTCATAGTTGCGTTTAATTCTTTCCAATAAATCCAATTTAAATTCAATAGTCTTCATCATAAAAGATCCAGTACAAGAAGTATCGAGCATGGAGCGATTACTGAGAGAAAGCCGAGCATAAATTTTTTGAATAATCATTTCTTTTGAGAGCTCATGATTGGGGCATGAATATAACATTGACTTAAGCCTCCCCCAAGCTTGAGCGATGTTTTCTCCTTCGCGAGGCCAAAATTATATATATATATATATATATATATATATATATATATATATATATATATATATAATTACTATCACAATGAACAAGATGCATAGGATAAAACTTCTGATGAAATTCCAATTTCGATCGGTTGTAGTTCCATGATCCCATATCATCACATAGCCTAAACCATGTCAATGCCTCTCCTTTCAAAGATAAAGGGAAGACCTTCTTGTTGATAACATCCTCGGGCATACCTGCAAGCTTAAATAATCCACAAACTTCATCCACATAGACTAGGTGCAAATCGGGATGTAATGTTTCATCACCTGTGAAAGGATTAGCTAGCAGTTTCTCTATCATACCCGAAGGAATTTCAGTAGGTTGAGGAGCAACTCTTTGCTCTACTGGTCGGGGTGAAGATACCCCGAACAAGGCCCTCAAAGGATTATGTTCCATACTAAGAAGTGATAGTAAATTTCAGCACACTATATAAATTTTTCCTTACCAAATTCTACCTACCAAAGGCGCTTCACTCCCCGGCAATGGCGCTAGAAAAGAGTCTTGATGACCCACAAGTGTAGGGGATCTATCGTAGCCTTTTTGATAAGTAAGAGTGTCGAACCTAACATGGAGCAGAAGGAAATGATAAGCGGTTTTCAGCAAGGTATTCTCTGCAAGCACTGAAATTATCGGTAATAGATAGTTTTGTGATAAGGTAATTTGTAATGGTTAACAAGTAATAAAAGTAAATAAGGTGCAACAAGATGGCCCAATCCTTTTTGTAGCAAAGGACAAGCCTTGACAAACTCTTATATTAAGGAAAGCGCTCCCGAGGACACATGGGAATTATTGTCAAGCTAGTTTTCATCACGCTCATATGATTCGCGTTCGGTACTTTGATAATTTGATATGTGGTTGGACCAATGCTTGGGTACTGTCCTTCCTTGGACAAGCATCAAACATATGATTAACCCCTATTTCAAGCATCCGCAAATACAACAGAAGTATTAAGGTAAACCTAACCATAGCATGAAACATATGGATCCAAATCAGCCCTTATGAAGCAACGCATAAACAAGGGTTTAAGCTTCTGTCACTCTAGCAACCCATCATCTACTTATTACTTCCCAATGACCTCCTCTAGGCCCAAACAATGGTGAAGTGTCATGTAGTCGATGTTCACAAGACACCACTAGAGGAAAGAGAACATACATCTCATCAAAATATCGAACGAATACAAAAGTCACATGACTACTTATAGCAAGACTTCTCCCATGTCCTCATGAACAAACATAACTACTCACAAAGCATATTCATGTTCATAATCAGAGGGGTATTAATATGCATAATGGATCTGAACATATGATCTTCCACCAAGTAAACCAACTAGCATCAACTACAAGGAGTAATCAACACTACTAGCAACCCACAAGTACCAATCTGAGGTTTGGATACAAGAGATGAACTAGAGTTTGAGATGAGATGGTGCTGGTGAAGATGTTGATGGAGATTGACCCCCTCCCTATGAGAGGATTGTCGGCGATGACAATGGTAATGCTTTCCACCTCCCAGAGGGAAGTTTCCCTGGCAGAACAGCTCCGCCGGAGCTCTAGATTGGTTCCGCCAAGGATCCGCCTCGTGGCGGCGGAGCTTCATCCCGGGAGCTTTCTTATGATCTTTTTCCTCGACGAAAGACTCGATATAGCCAAAGATGGGCATCAGAGGGCTGCCAGGGGGCCCACGAGGCAGGGGGGCTCGCCCAGGGGGTAGAGCGCGCCCCCACCCTCGTGGATAGTGGGTGGCCTCCTCTGGTACTTCTTTCGCCCAATATTTTTTATATATTATGAAACATGCTCCCGTGAAATTTCAGGACTTTTGGAGTTGTGGAGAATAGGTCTCTAATATTTGCTCCTTTCCCACCCAGAATTCCAGCTGCCGGCATTCCCCCTCTTCATGTAAACCTTGTAAAATAAGAGAGAATAGGCATAAGTACTGTGATATAATGTGTAATAACATCCCATAATGCAATAAATATTGATATGAAAGCATGATGCAAAATGGATGTATCAGACGATGAAGTAGAAGCGCGGTTGACCATCATGGTTCGAATCTCCTCCTTGAGAGATTCCATGGATGTGTCAAATTAGTCTCTTCTACATTGCTCGGATTGTCGTAAGTCGGTGGCGCGGTTGTCGACGTGTTCGTTCATTGCTTGTTGCTCTTGATGCAAAGCTCTTTGTGCACCAAAGAGGTGGCTCTTGGTGACGTAGGAAGTCATGTCGTCGTCTTGCTCAATGAAGAGTGGGTTGGCAGAAGAACTTGGCCTATCCATCATTCCAAGCAAATATGTGAGAGGGAGAAAGAGAAGAACTTATACCAAATGTACCTTGACCGATGTTGAAGATGGATCAATGATCACTCAAATGTGTAACAAGGAAACAGAACAATTGCTACGAATTCTTGTTGATTTCTCACACCTACATGAATAAAAGCTTATAGTGGAGCTCGGTTAGGATGGTGGCACAAAATTGATGCAATTGTTAGTGAGACTCAATAATGTTGGTAAAGATCGCAAGTTTGCAATGCAACAAGTAGACGAATAGCAAGATATGGTACACGGAAACACACACGCAAATAGATAAATGGGGTCGTGCAACCATGGAATGAGCTAAAATGTGGAATCCATGAAAATGCTCTTGTTGCACAACTCTAGAGAGACGCTAGCATGATTTCACAATAGGCGGATACGAAACTTGTGCACAACCTACTAAGAAAAAATGCAATGACTTCTATCCCAATTATGCTATATGTATGGTATTTCTATGATACGATCCAAGATGACCGAGTATGACAATATTAATGTAGTATGATGATATGGTTCTTTCTTAGAAGCTCTTTGCTTATCTGTTCTGTTTTCTTAAAAGCTTGTTGGCTCTTTCTCTTTGGAGCTCATTTCTCATGCAAAACTGCATGAACCAAGATAGCAATTGCGTATGCGATGATATCTTTGTGACACAAAAGACGATACCAAGGTATGCACCACGATTGTATGGTATGAATGCGATGGGAAGTATGATCACTGATGTGCACATGTAACATTGCCGACAATACTCAAAGGTTAGTCTTGATGGGTAAGCGACACAAAAAGGAAGGCTATGGGTATTATCAATGCAATGGCAAAGGCATAGACAAATATATCATCGAAGTTACCGTCCTTTCTTACGATTGAGAGTGTCAAAATGATGTGATTGTTGTCGATGTCATAGTGCACGGTCTTCAGTACGTTGGCGAAGATGCCGCTGCATCGTGGCCAGAGTTGTTGAAGTAGTGGAAGTCGTGGAAGATGCGCGAACTTTCTGTCAAGGCCGGTAGTTCCGAGCAAGACGAAAGTTCCGGGTGGGGCCGGAAGGTCCGGTGGCCGGAAGTTCCGGTGGTCGCGATTTTGCCAAGAATAGAGAATTTGGGGATCGTGGATTTGGGTGGAAAAACTTCGGGAAAAACCCAAATCCATGGAGGAAAAGAAAATTTTAGGAGGAAGGAAGGGTGGGGAAGCTAGATCTACATGCCACACACGAAATTTATGGGTCAAATCCAACAAAACTTCATCACACCAACAAATCACAAAAAAATTGGGAGGGCTATTTTTGTGGGGATTTTCAAAATTGGGACAAAACACAACAAAATTAGGCTAAAAACAAAGAGGGAGGCTCCGAAATCGTGATCAACGTGGCTCATGATACCAAGATGATGTAGGGTGGAACCCTAGATGGATGATCTTCCACGAAAGGAGCGGATCCTGCGAAGCACACGAGGGGCAAAAAGGGAAAACACAAGAGATAACACGAGGGGACACGAGGGGAAACACTCAATCCAACTAGATCCGGTCACACATGTGCTAGATTCTCGAAACACGAAGGGAGATACAAGATCCACGATCAACAAGGGACGATACAAAGGTAACCGGTTCTTCTCCGTAAGGAGGTCTTGAGGGGGTTCTTCCCGTAAAGGGATCTTGAATCCGCTTGGGGGGTTTTCTTCGAAGAGGTCGTGGACTCCAAAGGAGAAGTAACCAAGTGGATGAGCAAAGCTCTATCTCTAATATGAGCTATCACATTGCTAACCCTAAAACGTAGGTAGGAGAAGAGTATATATTGTCTCGGGGATGAAAGGTTACACCGACCTCGGCCCAAGTCGCTGCGCGCAGGCAGGGCCGGAAGTTTCAAGCATGCCGGAGGTTCCGGTCAGGGTCCGGCCTAACTAGAGAGTTGGCATAGTGGGAGCTTGCCTAGTGTCTAGGGGCCGAAAGGTCCGGGCAGGCCGGCAGGTCTGGGCCAGGTTCCGGGCTAACCCGAAAGTTGTCACGCCTGGGTTGGTCTGGGTCGTCGGAGGCTGGAAGGTCATGGCAGGTCAGAGGTTCTGGGGGGCGGAAGTTACCGGCTGAATAGAGAGTTGACGGATGTTCCTTCTTCTTCAGCTTTCGGCTCCGTGACTTGTGCGTTGTACCTGATCACACATATCGTTTCGGACTTAGGCAACAGGCATGTCTCACTCGAATGTAAGGGAAGCTCAAGTAGAAGTGATGTCACCTCGGATTGAATAGCACGAGCTCTTGCTCTTGTCATGGGTCCACTTGGAGCTTGGATAATTGAGGCAGTGTCCATGGGGATGACCAAGGGATGCTCCGCATCAGTGCATGCACGTGTACTCCCTCTGTCCGTGAAAAACTGTACATCTAGCATTAGAAAATTTTCCAACAAAGAGTGTACATCTACACTTCCAATGCACTTAGCCTTTAATCTAATCGATATTGATTGGCTAATGCACCAACTTGTGCTCTAGCTCTAGGATACATGTCCATCCTTAAATACAGCATGCAACAACCTTAATTTAATCTTCTTCTCTCAATGGTCGCATGCACACATAAGTCTGCTACTTTTGGGCATTAATTATGCCATGAAGTTCTGGTTCCTCTTGGTCCATGTGTAAATCTCTATATGTATAGCCTTTCACGGACGGAGGGAGTAGGTTGAGCACTTGAGCGTGAGCGTTTGTGTTGCGTCGTGTGCTCTATGTCGCATGGATGCGTGAGTGTTGCGTGTGTGCATGTGTATGTGTGAGTGTAGCATGTTGCATGCATGCATGAGGCTTTTACTCCCTCCCATTGACACATTCATATTTCAAGCTTCATTAAAACATTCCATGCAAGAATCAAGAGAAACTCACCAATGCGTGTAAAAGTTCTGGTCATTTGTTCCTCACACATGCTTCCAATCATTACGTTGGTAAAAACAATTTTCTTGAGGAAAACGAGCCCATTATTGAGTACTTTCGGAAAAAAATTCTTCAGGCACTCATCATTTACTGCTACCTTGGTTGATGTTTTTTTATTGACTTGTATATAAACGTCTGTTCTGGTTTAATGGTCCCCTTCGTACTTATTGTAAATTTTCACCGTAAATTTAACTAACAAAATGTCAATACATGTCATAAAAAACTATACCATTAAAAACTATGTTCAAATACGAATCCTATAATATGATTTTTGGTGAAATGCATTAACATTTTATTAGTTAAATAGATGGTCAAAGTTTGCACTAAATACTACTAATACACCTACATTATTGGCGCTGGGACCTTGGCCAATGTTTCATCTTGTTGGATAGGATGAGAGTAGAGGCATAGGATACTGTAGATAGGACGTCCTGGTGATCCATTATTCCCCATCTTGGTCACAGAGAACTATTCAACTACAGTGAAGTGACAATACACGCTGCAGCAGATGGGACACTTACTTAATAAGCTGAACTAGCATGTTGGTGTTACTAAATCAGCCTTACCCAGTACTGCCATCACGTTTGCCAGTGGAGCACGCTTCCGCAAATACACCTACACACCTCTCTCTTCCATTAACTGACATATGGGCCCTCTTGAGGTAGACCCACATGTCATCGGCTTAACTCTTTATACTCCGAAGGATGGTATATCCTGGTAGTAGTACTAGTAGAATTGAGATTTAATGCACTTTCTTCCCTGTCTTTCCCTCTTCTTCCTCCTCTCTTCCCCATCGTCGGTCGCACACCATTTCCCCCTGCTCACCGCTCGCCCGCCCGGGCCATGTTCCTTGGTAGCTCGCACATACCATATCCCCTCACTCACTGCTCGGCCAGACACGCCATCTTCTTCGCTTGCCCGCTCGAATCCACTTACCCGCTCGCTCGTAGGCACTGAAAACCCCAATCACTCAGCGCCCTAAAAACCCTATGGTAGAACCGACTGACACGCAGAGCCACGATTGGAATTCCCTCCTCGATGTTCTCTTGGAGCAGATCTGTAATCGTATGGACCTGCTCAGCATAGTGCATCTGGCCGCATGCTCGGTGTCTTTGTACCGTCTACTCGTGTGCAACCGGCCGACCCTTTTCAAGACATCCTGCTTGCTGATGCCCGATCCTCGCTGGTGTCCCAGACACCGACTTGACGATCCTATGGAGGTTGCCGTGGTGCCCCTCGACATGCTACCACTACCCGTCCACCTGTCCTTCATGCGTGGCCACTACTGGGCGGGCATGAAGGCCAACTGGATCGTCCTCATCCATCAATCCGGTAGTCTGTTGTAATGACCCAAGACCGACGCTCCAGAATCCTTCCAGTTATTTCGTTGTCGCCATGTGTTTTACTTGTTTCTTGCATTTCATCATGTCATCATTCACACTGCATCCTCATTGCTTTTCTTAAAACTCGCAGCCGTTCGTAGTTGACGCTTCTCTCCTTGTCCCCGTGGCATGTTGTCAGACCGCCTGTCTTCGTTGGCCTTCTCAGTCCAACCATGCACGTGACCGCGTCTGCATGACCTCTCTTTGCACAGTGCACAGACCGCTCTATCATTACCAATGGGCTCGGATCATCCCCGAACATCCCAAAACATCTTTGGTTATTTATTGAACTCTCCTAACTTATTTATTCTCGGTCGTTTGATTACGATCAGAGGGCCTATATCTACACCAATTCGTCTCCCATCCCTATATATAAACGCACTAGTCCAAATCAGTGCAACCCTAAATCCTTGGAGATTTATCCCTGATCCACCCATCGATCCACCCCCACCAAGCTCCACCTTGTTTTCCCCACTGGACTAATCCATCGATCCACCTCCCTCGATCGATCTCCGAGCGCCCATGTAGCCTCCCGCATCTGATCCAGGGAGAGTAGTACCCTCCCGAGCTCCTCCACACCATGCTCCTTCCCCAAGCTCCACCTCGACTCTGAAGCACCATCGAGCCCTGCACCTCTCCTCTAGTTCGCCTACCGTCATCCCCGGCGAGCAGTTATGCCGACAGCTACCAGTAGGCCAGGCCGCCTCCCTTGCTTCTTCCCTTCTCCATCCTTCTCCCTTTCTCTGATCTCTCTCTGACCAGGAACCGTGAAGGACCCCGACCCCATGGCTGCGCCCGATCTGCTCCAAGCCGCACCGCCAGCCAAGTTCCGCGACCCACCGACTGGAACCACCTCCTTGCCATCCCCGTTAACCCCGCGGCCCTATCCTCGTCCATCGCTCGGATCCCCTGCGCCCGAGCTCCCCTGACCTGAGGGTGTCATCCTCGATCGCGCTAAGTCCCTCCTTGCGCCGCTCCGCGTCTTCCATCTCGTCGTGCCAATCCAGGAGGATCGACCTCGCCCAGCTTCCCACTCGCGTTGACCGCGTCGAATAGGCACCTAGCCACATCACTAGCAGCCAAGGCCCACCACAGCGCTATTTCTTCCTCAGCCCAGCCACGCCTCCACCAACTTGGGCCTTAGCCCATGGTGAGCAACCCAGTTCGATCCTGATTCGGGCCTGATGCGTGTTTTTTTATTTGTTGCGATTTTAGCAATTATACCAGGATTTACAGTTTTGCAGAAAAAACCCCTAGAATTCATGCATTTAATAACTCACAAAACATGCATCGGATTAAAATACTTTAAATATGTAAAATGTTTAGAATTTCATCTAGTTTCATAATATCCAGCTTTCATCCATGTTGAAAATGCTTAAACATGTTGTTTGCATTAATTTGCATTCATAACATGCTAAAATGCTTTATTTCATAACTAAATAACCGTAGCTCCAAATTAAATAAATTATATATGTAACTTGCTTAGAAAAATGCATAGATTAACATGAGGCACTTATTTTGCATGTTTAGCAACTCTAAAATTGTCTATAGGGCAGGACAGTACCAAATTCAAATGTTGCATATGGGGACTTTCCGGAATTGTTGTTTGTTATTCCGACCTCATTTAAACTTTCCTAAATATGTAGTTCAATTATGTTTCACCTCTTGCCATGTTAACCAACATGTAATAATGTTGAGTAGCTTTAGCGAGAGTGAACTAAGTGATTTAATGTGGTGTTTCGTTAATATGCAACTCGTTCCATATTGAGCTCCACTTAATTTGTAGTATTGTTTGTTGCACTTTGCCATGCGATGCCTCATTTAAATGGACATGCATCATACTTGGTTGTGCATCATGCCATGTTTATGCTTGTTAGTTCACCGTGTTGTTTGCTTCTTTCCGGTTGTGCTTCTTCTTGATAGTTCCGGTAACGTTGTGTCGCGGGATATCCGCGTCCACCTATGGGATCGGGCGGTCCCTTGCTGGTTCGGCAGGGGACGTCGCGTTGCACAAAGAGCAGACCAGCGCACGGCGGCATGGCAGAGAGCACACAACCAATTTACCCAGGTCCAGGCTGCCACGAGGCATAAGGCCCTACTCCTTCTTTGGTGGATTGATGGTGGAAATGAACATGGTGGTGCGTGGTACACTTGCCTGGCAAGGCCTGCCTTAGGGAAACGGTGACCACAAGCGTATGGTGGCTTGGGTTTGTCAAGTTTCCAACCCTATAATCCCTCCTACGATTTCCATGGGCCTCCTTTTATAGATTAAGGGGTTACCACAATGGCAAAATAGTCATTACCCACTGATACGATAACAAACAGTGCTATCATACCTAACTCTATGGGCTGGCAGGGCGCATTAAATGCACTGCTTAGTGTCACATCACTAGCTGCCCGGTAAGGCCTGCCTGGCTTATCTTGCCAGCTTCACATATGTTCTCTTGACACGTCGCTGGACGTGTGTCACCTTTGGGTTTCTTCTGTAGGAGTTGGCTGCCATGTGGCAAATGCTGCCACTTAATCACCTTGCAGCTAGACACCGAACTAATTGACGATGTGGGTCGCACTTGTGCGGTCGGTGGGGTGGTTCAGGCCCCGCAAGCCCCGGCAGGCGCTATTGAGGAGTGCTGGTTGCTTGCTTTAGGTGGTGGCCTGGCCCCTTGCCGGGCTCGCTTGCCGGCGAGGGAGGCCCTTCTCTTGCCGATATCATGTTCCTTTGGCTCGATCTTGATCTCTCTGAGCTGCATGTTGGTTCCTCAAGTCTCTTAGTTCTTCAACCTCTGACTTCAGCCGGTGCTCCAATCTTGATCTGGTGCCTGTGAACAGTTGGGCAACATACCCTAGGTCTGTTGCACCAACAGAAGCCTCCGGGCCTGCTTCGATCGCGCTGCGGAGCGTCAGCAAGGTAGGGCCTAATAAGTGCACATCCAGGGCTACTGAAGGGGTTGGCCCCTCTTGAAGGTTTCCTTTGCTGCTTCATTAGTGTTAATGTTGGGGTGGTTTCCAATTCCCCTGCGTGTGGTGCGTGGTGTCGTGGAAGAACTTGGAACATGGCCCGCGGATTCTCCTCGCCCCATGATCACGGGGCAAAACCGCCATCCCACTAGCCCTCCGTCCTGCATGCACATTGCCATGTGCTCTGCATGCATTGATCATGGTAGGTAGCGGATGTGGAGGGCACAGGAAGGAGTGTTGTAGCTGAAACCCGAGCGTCGATGGTTGGGGCAGAGGGGCGGCCTCGGCCCTCAAAGCCGCATTGGAGGAGAGGGGCGGCCGTTTTCCGCAGGAAGGGTTAGCGCCCTGCCCCGTTTCCCTATAAAAAGGGGCCCGGGGCAGTGTTCTTCAGCACACACACTCCTCCTTCTCTTCCGTGATCCTCCTTATCTAGCCATGGTGCAAGGACGAGGGCATGGTGGACCTCCGGTGGTGGCAACGAGGGCTTCTTCTTGACAGCATGCCCCTCCTCCCCTGGACCCTGAGGTAGCGGAGCTGTCTGCAAGGAGGGGACGAAGGGGGTGTGCACTACAAAAAAAATACACTTCCGTGATGATACGTGTTTGTCACAGTAGGTCGCTTTTTTTTTCATGCATGTACATCCATGACAAATTTATGACAGAATCAAGATAGTCAAACCTGTGCTGTCGTAGAAGTGTTCCATGACATTACCAAAATTATCATCACGGAAGTGTCCACTTCCATCATGATAAATCGCGCGTCACAGAAGTGCTTTCGTCAAGGGTGACCGACAAGTGGCATCCACCGTAACGGAACGCCGTTAAGCTATAGGGTCGGGTTTTGGATCCGATAACCCGTTAACAGCCCCGACCAATGGGGATTTTCCATGTGTAAAATCATCATTGGCTAGAGGAAACACGTGTCGGCTCATCGTTGGGACAGATGTCACCCACTCACTAGACCGAAGGCGCCTATGATACGTCGACACGTGGCACGGCCCAACAGTGGCCCATTCCTGTGAAAAGGCCGGCCCATTTGACTTGGTCAAAAGCTGGTGGGTCGTCCCATGGAAAGCCTGTTAACGGCATGTTCGCATATAGCCCATTTACAGCCCGCTAATCCAAGGCCCGTTACGCCATATCCAAATTAGGCCCAGTAGCGTCATCTGGGCCGTCCAATATGATTCCAGCCCGTTTTCACTTCTGGCCCATGTATAGCCAATGACGTCTTTTGGCCCATATGAGGCCCTTTGTAACTCTTGGCCCATTAGCGGCCCGTGCTGAAACTGACCTGTAATGAACAGTGTATTACTTTACACCCATTAACGGCCCGTGGTGAAACTGGCCCGTAATGAGCAGTGTATCACTTTATACCCATTAACGGCCGGTTATTCCGTTGGGCCGTTTCCAGCCCAAGTTAACTTTTGGCCTTCTGAGGGCCCATTTATTCTTGGGCTCATTTGCAGCATTCGATTACTTACGGCTCGTTACTGTCATTTTCTGTTTTGGGCCACATTCAGCCCGTCGTTATAGTCGGCCCGTTTGCGGACCGTTAGTCTGTTGGGCCAGTTTCATAGCATCGCCAAATACGGCCCATTATGGTCAGCCCATAAAACGTACGATTTCCATTAAAGGCCCATCTACGGCCCATTAAAGGCCCATACAAGACCCATAAATGAGCCAGCAGCCCATGGATCCTACGAGACATACAAGGCCCATGGATCCTACAAGACGTAGAAGGCCCATGGATCCTACGAGACGTAGAAGGCCCATGGATCCTACGAGACGTAGAAGGCCCATGGATCCGACGGCCCGTGAAGGGCCATGGTCGGGCGAATTGGCCCCCGTTTGAACGATATAGCATATTCAAAGAATTATCCTACTCAATACTATCACCTCTAAAAAGCCTACACTATTACAACAAAGAGATCAAGGCATAGAAAGGTAGAATAATCCTACACTATACAATAATGAAATTACAGCCGATTATACCCACTGGGCATTATGGTTCGGCACAGGTGATAATAAAGCATACACAAACAACAAATTACATACACTGGGCAAATACAGCTCATACATCATGGACGCGCATCAACTTAACTCCATTTGAACTATAATCTCTTCAGAAAATAGGATTGGCCGGATTCAGATAGCACAAATTTCAGTCTGCAAAATCTCCAATTCCTTCATGGTTACCTCAGTGTCTTGTTTCATTTTTTTCACTCCTGCATCTAATACCTGCATGTCCGGTCTCAACTTGTTGATTATACGTTGACAATCATGTAAATGTTGTCTTGCCACCTCTAGTTGATGCTCGAGAACATCAGCACATTCCAATTCCAATTCATAATCATTCGGTAACGGCCATGCCGCACTACTTGCAGATCTTTGTGTTGATGTCACTTCATCCTGAAATGTTTCTGTAAGTACACATGACTAGGGCAAATATATAGTTACAACAGTGAAGCGAACAAGACACTTTTTGTACTACATGGCAAAATAGGACTAACAATAATGTTACACGTCACTTTAAAAAAAATGTTACACATCATGAAGCATGAGCAGGTGATATTTTAAAAATTATAGAAAAGATAGTCTGTGCAGCCTGCATACAAAAATCCATCTTAGCTCACGAGAGGAGCATGATATTGGGGCCCAATCGAAAACACAGACAAGTTACAAATTTAGACAACATGTTGCGTATAATTAAGCAAGCAGTTGGCCATTCTGTGCCTCAATTAAAGTCTTAGGGAGCATAATGAACAACAGAGGGTTTCATACAAACATACTACAGCAGGCAAAACTATGCAATCATTAGCGTAGTATAAACTAGATTGTGAGCCTCATGCAATAAAAGTTGGTTAATAGACTTCAAAGCTTCAGGCACACTTCGGCAGAGTAATTAAATGTTAAGGCCTTTAATTATGTCAACTAATAGTGATACAATTACCGAACATCAGGCATGATTATTTGGGCATCTCATTAGCTGAGGACAAATAAAGCAATTGAAAAGAGAAAATTAACTATGCCTGAAACAAACAAGGAATTGAACTATTGAGTTGCATACAATGACTTACCTTAGCAAGTTGAAGAGGCTCAGCGCAGCTCCTACTTCTCTTGAAAGGCTCCTTCCTAACATCTTGTACTTGGAAATCCTCAATCTTATCTTCATTGCACCCCCTCTGCAAGGTGACACAAACTAGTTACTCATCTCCTTGGAAGATAAATATGCATACTTTCCAGTCTGTGAACACAAAGAATGAGATTATAACAAAACAACACCACATAGTGAAACATGCCGCATCTCTTGCACTTGCACACAATTAAATGAGCATTTACTATGTCTGCACTATGTAAAAACTAGGCATACCTTCGAACTGGATCTCCAGGTACTCTTGGAGAGCCTACTGTAGTGTACAACCAAACCTTTATGTCACCTATGAGTTAGACAAGGCCCCACTACAGCAGCCCTTAGTGTTTAAATCGTTGACAAGCTCTGTTAGAGTGTTATGTCAAGAACAGCAAGTAATCGAAGCAAATAGTCCTAGTATGGCTGGCTGATGCAAACAAGCAATTGAATAGATGTGTGAGAAAATCTTACATATCAAGAAAAGAAGCAAAGAAGGAGGCTTAAAGACCATCACTTGACTGACCAGATTTAAGGGGCATTTAAATATCATGTGCAACATATGAACTAACATAAACATTGCATATTCCAGATTCTACAATGGAATGCACATGTATTAGGTTATGCAATGTATGATGATGCCTAAATGTACAGATAGCAGGCAGGAGTGATTCATCATTGCACGCGCAATTGATTCATCATTGCACGCGCAATTGATTCATCATTGCACGCACAATTGAACTGCAGGTTAATGGCAAGTTCGATTCTGCCTTTTCAGGGCATATTGTCAAAATAAGCCATAAAAGATGTAAATAAGTCATTTTTGAGTTATGGGCTTGGGCTTAACTAATTTAGCTTTGGAGGGAGGTGTTTCGGGTAGAACCTCACTAAAAATTGAAGGGAAGGGGAATAGTGAAATGACTCTGTTGTCTGCCTATATTACACTCAAAATGCAACTGCTGACGCCCGTGTCACACCTGACCCTCAAGTAAAAACAAACACGCAAGCATTCATTGCCCTGCCCGCTTGCATCTCCTCTCCCCTTTCCACTATACGATGAATTGCTATGAGCTGCTTCTGCTGCTGCTATATGATGCATTGCTATGAGCTGCTCCTGCTGCTGCTATATGATGAATTGCTATGAGCTGCTGCTGCTGTATGATGAGTTGCTATGAGCTTCTACTGCTGCTATATGATGAATTGCTATGAGCTGCTGCTGCTATATGATGAGTTGCTACAAGCTGCTCCTGCTGCTGCTATATGATGAGTTGCTACAAGCTGCTGCTGCTGCTGCTATATGATGAATTGCTATGAGCTGCTCCTGCTGCTGCTATATGATGAATTGCTATGAGCTTCTCCTGCTGCTGCTATATGATGAATTACTATGAGTTGCTGCTGGCATATGATGAATTGCAGACTACTGCTACTGATGTATGACGAGTTGCTATGAGCTGCTGCTGCTGCTATATGATGCTTTCAGGTAGTGCTGCTATACGATAATAACCAGCCACTTGGACCATCGAATTTTAATAAATAATTGTTCTTCATTTAAATGTGGGTCATGCGTTCTTCATTTAAATTAGGCAATGGGATCTCTATGGAAAACATTGACCAAAGTAGATTGTGCCAAGTAGATGGTATATTTGTATTTGCATTTTGAGCAAATAGTGATGGTCTGTTTTCCTATCATATTAATTATTGTACTAGGTTCAATTTGTGATGTTTGCGAGTCAAATTAATTTTCATATGGGCAGCAAAATGAAAAAAAAAATTGCAATCTAGACTTTCCACTGATCATACCAAAGATAAGCTGAAAACGCAATGAAAAGAACTGGTTGGCTTATTACATGGAGCTTATATTCACAGGTGCTTATTTTCTTAGGATAACTCGTAATAACTGTCCCTAAAAAACTTGGCTAATAGAACTGGCATACAAATAACATGTCACGATGATTGCAATGGAGGAGTGACGTACCATGGCACACTGTATAGGCTCACCGTTGCCTCTCCTTTTTTTGCGATGTTCCATGTAATTGCCACATACATCTTGTACTTTTTCATTGTGTAACCCTATCTGCAAGTTGACACGGCTAATTTCAGACATCTCTACATGATACTACATTGCATATCCCTTGGGCATATTTAAACCACCAATTAACGATTGTGTACGTACCATAAACTAGCCATGACTCTGTATGCTGGACTAGCAGGCACTCTAAGGGAGCCTAATGTAGTGCACTGGAATTCCTACACGCCACCTACGATTTTGGGTAATGTACTGCCCCCGTTCCTAAATATATGTCTTTGTAGAAATTCCAGTATGGACCACATACAGATGTATATAGATGCATTTTTGAGTGTAGATTCACTCATTTTGCTTCGTATGTAGCCTATAGTGGAATCTCTAGAAAGACTTATATTTAGGAACGGAGGTACGAGGTAGTATCATGTATGACATCTACATATCTAATTTAGCAGCCAGTAGTAGAAATCATTGTCTGCACAAAGGGATTATTGGTCGAAAATCCTAGCAAAGCACGCTGGCAGGCACAGAACAATACAAGAGAGAGAGAGACGCGCTTACAAGATCATAGCAATGGATCAGTCTAGGATCTTGGTTGGCCAAGCTATTAGATCCAGAAGAAACATCGTCCTTGTAGTTTTTGCCACCTGCATAACAGGTAACAGCGACCGGTTAGTATATTTGAAGTACATCGGGCAGGTGATGCTGGACGGTTTTAAAGCTGACAAGTACCTAGGCCGTGGCGGGTGCTTAGCATCTCTCCAGACTGTGGGAATCAAGTTAGAAACATCGAGGGTGATGACGCTGCACTGGCTGTCGGGGTCCGGTAAGGAGATCTAGAACCATCGAGTAGGGTGTTTGTGGAGCGGCTCCGGTAGGGTGGACTATAGTGTGGGCGAAGCGGATCTATGGCCATGGATGAGGGCGTAGGTGAAGCTGCTCCGGTGGTTGGGTTAAGGATGGAGTCGACGATGCAGATCTGCGGCTGTGGACGGGGCGTCAGAAGCTGCTCCGGTGGTCGGGTTAAGGGTGGTGTCAACGATGCGGATCTACGGCCATGGATGGGTTGTTAGAAGATGCTCCGGTAGGTTGGATGAGGGTGTGAGGAAGTGGATCTGAGGCCGTGGACTTGTGAGTTGGCAAAGCGGCCCCGGTAGGGTTGAGAATGATATAGGCGAAGCTACTCTGGTAGGGTTGAGGAAGGTTTCGGCGAAGCGGCTCCGGTAAGGTTGAGGAAGGTGTCGGCGAAGAGGATCAGAGGCCGTCAACGGGGGCGTCGGTGGGGCGGCTCCGGGGGGTGTGGACGAAGCGTCTCCGGTGGGGAGTACGAATGAGCCGCTGCAGATGCGCGGCAGTTGACGAGAGTACCGGCAAAGTAGATCCGGCGCCGTGGACAAGGCCGACACTGAATGGGCTGTGGTAAAGTGGTGGATGAGCAGTCTACATGTTTCTACGGGAGGTGGGAGGGGTAGATGCGACCGCAGAAGAAGATCCGACGAGGTGGACGCCGCTGGCAATGAATGGGCGATGGTATGCCGGTGGATGAGCAGTCTAGGGTTTCGAGAGGGGAGGGGAGAAAGGGCGATGAAGTACGTACGGCATGATGTAAGATGCTCTGGTGTTGTGGAGTTAGTCATTTTTGCGGGAGGGGGAGAGGAAATGGGGGTGCCGTGTAGTGGGGGAACCGGAAGTTACCAAAGCAGCCTCGACCTATCATGTTGATGAGGGCGGTATTGTAACAGTTGGTCTCCGTGCACCAAGGACAAAAGGGGGATTTCGCATGCTAAAGACTAAGGTGGCGGAAATTTTAGAAGGAGGCGGGAGATTTTGCCGCCCACGGGATCGTTCGTATCTAGTTTCAACTAATTTTGGACCGTGCTAGCGGGAAGGTCATGCTAGACTATGTAGACGGGGCATGCGTCAGCAGTTAATAACTGGTGTGAAGTCCACCCTAGAAAAAAGAAAATAACTCGGGATGATGCGCCGATAACTTGGACGTTTAGACGGGCGCGACCAATCATACGGGTGTAGTGGCACGTTCACAAAAAAGGGATCAAACGCTTAACCTATGTATTTCTCGTGTAAATAGATAATTTAGTGCCATTGGTTATTTACTTTAAACATAATGCATTGACGTGTTAGTGTAGAGGCGCACAAAAAGAAATGGATATTGTAGTCAGCTACTTAAAAGTGTTACCTCATATGATTACATAGCCTCCATTTCATAAATTGCGTACCCGTTGAATTCATATATGAATATTACATATATTACTTCAAAATAGAAACTTAAATCATCCAAGACTAATGAATTTGAATGCAAGAGTAACAATGGTGCATGTTCATGATAGCTACATTGGTTGTTTGAAGAAACATCACTGTAACTTTGGCATGCACAACTAAAAGGGCTTATTTAAATAGAAAAAATGTGATATGTGAGTGTCCAATCTTTATAGCGTTCAATCGATACTGCACATCCACGATCGCTAGATAGTGATACATGAATGAATTGTGCAATCTCTCTCACACGCATACATATCTCATTTCCCTGTGGGCATCGGAATCACACACGCGCACTTCGTGTATTTCTCTCCCTCCATCAGGGTTAAATTCTTCTTTCTACCCCGTCCTACAAGTCTATCACATAGAAACACACACGCTCTCTATGTCTAACATGCCCACCCCTTTAATTCCGCCCACCCACGACCACTAATGTCTCTCACACATATGATATCTACCTGTCCCTTAATATAGCTAGATATGTGTCACACAAACTTCTTCTCCCTACTAGCAAGATGCCCATGCGTTGCACGGAACATCAAGATGCATTTGTATGAGAAGTTTATCTTGTGGGAGAAAAGGATGAACGAGGGAATGCCTTATTTGCAAATGCGGAGAGGGGTGTGGGTATCTTTTTGCAAAATTTCCATAGTTTCCTTCCTGTCCGTCGGATATAAATTGGATGGCCTATATTGCAGGATGGCAGGAAAACCATCATCACCAACTCTATTTTTTATAAGAGTAGAAATATGTGAGTGTCACTGCCCCCCCCCCACACACCCACACTTCCCAACACCGAAGGAGTAGGGTGACACCTCGATCTTCATACTAATCTATCGACTGGCTTCTCTCTCAAACATACACACACACACTACCCGGCACCGAAGGAGCTAGTAGGGTGGCACATTGATCTTGATAATAATCTATCTACACCTCTTTCAAACATACACACACTCGCTAGTTGTGCCTCTGTGCCTACCGCGCACACTATCGATACGTCTTTCTCTCCCTCCCCCCCCCCCAACAATGACAGCAGAAGGGTGACAACTCGATCTGATCATAATTTGTAAATTGGTTTCTCTCTCAAACATTGTGTCTCGGTGCCTCGCTCGGTAGCCCCCTCGATATGTAGACTTCTCGCGCGTGCACAGCTGTAGTGACGATGACACTGAACCTAGTGTGCCTTGTTTTTACCGGCCTCATGTGATAGTTTCCACCCTGTTTTATGTTAATTAACAAGGCAACCTTTTCTTTGTTACTACTAGTGAATCTGAAATCATTCGGGGTAGACATAAAATATATCACTTCAACCAAATTATCGTAGCAACTATTTAAAAAGAAATAAGCTAGCTGCCCGTGCGTTGCAAGGAACATCAAGATGCATTTGTATGAGTAGTTTATCTTGTGAGAGAAAAGGTTGAACGAGGGAAGGCCTTATTTGCGAACGTGGAGAGACGTGTGGGTATATTTTTGCAAAATTGCCATAGTTTCTTTCCTATCCGTTAGATATAAATCCGACGGCCTATATTGCAGGATGGCACGCACACCATCATCACCAACTCTGTTTTCTACTCCCTCCGTCCCAAAATACTTGTCATCAAAATGGATAAAAAGAGATGTATCTAAAACTAAAATACGTCTAGATACATTTCCTTTTATCCATTTTGATGACAAGTATTTCTGGACGGAGGGAGTATTTGTCTTTTTAGAGATTTCAACAAGTGAGTATGACCGGACCTTACCAACATACTCAAAAAAGTAGTCCATAATTTTGATGTTACCCACTTTTCTTGGTGGTGCAGTGCCATTTGGATACCTCATAAATAAATAAAGTACTACATGATACTAATATATGATACATGGCACAGGAGTACTAAGTATTATTAATACAGTTTTGCTAGAAATCATCTAGATGAGATATAATTTGGTCTCATTCATCTTTTATAGCCATTGGATGTGATGCTATATAAGATGCGTGTGTGCTGACGTGGGTTGTATTTGTTCTTGTGCAACGAACTGACCACTGCATGTCATGTCTGATAGTCTCAAGTCATTAAAAGCATACAAGCCCCACATCTCTTCTTGGTTGATTCCTCTATTTATGTCAAAAAATAAGAAACAACGTGAGAGTTAATGCACCACGCCTATGTGTTTACTATTTGGTTTTCGTAAGATGACTTAATACTCACCTAGACGGAGGGAGTATTCGATTTGACAGCGGGCGGCGCAGTTGCCGATACGGCTTTAATGCAGACGAGGGAGGGAGTAGCGGTTCCCGATATGTTGAACGACCAATGCATCCTTCTTCAATTAATGCATGAGGGAAGTAATGGGAGGAGGTCCGGGAAAAGAGGCTGCACAATGTGAATGCAACGCAGTTTGCCCTCATTGCCCTCATATAAAGGAGCCCCTCCATTCGAATGCATCTACCACATCGTACGCACCTAAGCATTTGTCTAAGCACCTACACTAAGCACAAAAGAGTTCACTCTAGACCCATGGCGGCGATGCTCGTGAGCGGCCAGCGGCTGCGCCAGATGGTCCACGACGCCGGCCTGCGGCATGGCGCCGAGGATAGTCTCTAGACGGTGTTGGAGACCGGCTGGTGGATGGCCGCCTTCGATGCCAACTACGACTCTCAGTTGGACCAGATGATCGTTGCCACCAGCAACAAGTTCACCATCCTCAAGAAGCTCGCGGACGACATCGCCATACTCCTCCAGCCCGCGAGCCTGGGTTCCTCATTGCCTGCCACCCTAATCGGCCTCCATGGACGGAACCTCTTTCAAGCACTGGTGGCCCTGCGACTGCCCACCGACGCCACGAAGAATGTCCACCTGGAGGTCGCGCTCGCCGCGAGGCGCCTCGCCCTGCAAGAATTCGTCGACCTACACATCCACATGTACGAGGAAATTGTGTACATAGGTATCTACAAGGCTAGTGAGGACGCTACGACCTTGGCCTTCCTCAACCGGCTGGAAGCCTTGGATGCCTTTACTGAGAAGAACCTCGACCTCGCCACAAAAGCCGCCGCTCCTTAGCTGCCGGTCGGTGGCCCGACGCACTAAGTTGAGGAGGAGGAGGTCGTACATTCGTGGATCCATCTTTCTTCTTGCCTTCTGTAACCACCACTGCGACTGCATCATCGTGGCCTTAATTCTTATTGTGTTGTTGCATTCTCATTCCAGTCAATACCGACATGTGTGATCCCTTTGCTTAATTATATGCATCACTATAACTAGTACTCCATGCGTCAATTTATAAGTTGTGCTTACCTTTTCCATCAACTTCGTGCAACGCGCGGGCATCTTGCTAGAAACACTAGAATATGTCTATATAATCTGTATGTGATAGTCCATTTGAAATCTCAAAAAAGACAAATATTTAGGTACGGAGGGAGTAATATATTAGGAGTATATCAAGACAATAGTGATTTCTTTCAAGTTTGTGAACAAATACTACTATTCTACTACTTTGGATCCATTGCAATGCACGAGCACATTGCTGGTAAAAGGAAAAGGCCTGTCGCGTTCGCATCGCACCCCCACACGTCCGGGAATCGGGAGTACAACACGGCCCATCCGGCATGACACATGGCTTACAGATGGCGTGTTGCCTAGCATTTTCACTTTCATGTGGGACCGCCATTGAGCAAACCGACACCCCACCCGCCGCCGGTTTGGAAAAAAGAAACGAGGGGAAGATCTAGCTGTAGCACGGAAGCCAAGAAATTTGGTGTCAGACGGGGCTCGTTGATAGAGTAGGAGCATTCCGTACTAGTACTACTCCTACTAGTACCAAGTTTGTACTCCTAATACTATATTACTAGTACTACCACTATACAACTAGTAGGTACGTGCACGACACAACATCGTAGGAACAAAAAACGGGAAGATCTTGTTTTGGGTGATTTATCTTTTTTTCAATCAACGTAGTATGAATAATATGATGTGGGGGGCACCCATGAAGCTTATGTGGCTTGGTTCCATGTCTACGGAAGGTTAGAGAAAAATAAATAGATAATGTGTTTAGAGTGTACTCCACTAAATAGATATATATACTTTGGATCCGTTGCAACGGACCGGCACATCTATATCTATACCCCCTATATAGTGTGTGAAAAACTTTGAAGGTTGGTCGTTGGATGAAGCCAATCCGATGGTACAAAGATGGCAAATCCGAGCACTACAGGCCGTTGGATATCAACCACCAGATTCTGCCACATGTATAATCTAGAAGACTCCATGGTTGAACTTAATTCATGACTAAGGGCCTCTTTTATTCATAGGATTGCAGAAACACAGGAATAGGAAAAAGTAGGATTGGAATGGCATGTTCATTGGATTCCTATAGGATTTGAGTTTGTTTGATTGTGTCACATGAAAAACAAAGGATTTCTTTCAAGAGGTTGGAGTGCATGTTAGAATTCCTGTGAAACGTAGTACAAATGAATCCTTAGGAAAATATTCTACATGATTCAATCCTACGAATCAAATGACCAACGTAGGAAAAATTCCTAAGGATTCTAATCCTTCAAAGATCCTATGAAAATCCTTTGAATCAAACAGACCCTAACTTTGCCACAACTAAGCTTAGGCAAAGTTATTAGTTCTTCAAAATGAGAGAAACAAGTTGGCAAGCCTAAGGGAATCTTGCCACATTTTTTGTGTGTATGTCATGTGGGGCCTTAGTGTGGCTTGCCTAAGGTGTGGCTTGAATCAAACACTCGCCTAAGTTAATCAAACTTGCCTAACCTTACATTCCACCAGATTTTGCCACATGTTAGAATCTAGAAAGCTCCACATGTAGAAGCATAATGCACAAACCACCAGAATCTCATGTGTGCAATGCACGTGTACCTTACTAGTACTAGTTGGTAGTAGTAAGAAACAAATTCCAGTTTTGGCACGAGCTCGTACTGCAGGAGCACCACAAGGCCTGCCGCAGGAGTTACATTTCCCTCTCGGGGCCCATGGGACCGTACTTCAGTGGCTTAGTGGTAGAAACAAGAAACGTGATGGTCGCCGTGGTTCAACTTCCATGGACAAGTTGTCATGTCTGCTGACACATGTATATCAAAACTAGAGTGTTTATATTTCAAGCACGTGAACAAGTATTATTCTACTACTTTGGATCCATTGCAATGCACGGGCCAGCACATTGGTAGTAGTAGTGTCCATCTCTATATCTAGAGGCCTTCCCTCGTTCATCCTTTTCTCTCACAAGATAAACTACTCATACAAATGCATCTTGATGTTTCGTGGAATGCACGAGGATGTTTCCTTGGGGGTCTCTCCAGCGCGGCGTGGCGTAGTTGCAAGTTGACGCCCCTTGAGATGCTGACGTTGAGGGGCACTCGGATTTCCTCCGATGAGCAGGTAAGATGAGTTTGATCACGTAGTAAATGCATTCTAAAGACTACTTCCGTGTCCATTTCCTAATTCTCCCCCTGCCCACTGTTTCACAGGTTGGGCTCGGTGCAAGTGGAGATTGGCTTGCATATGTACGGGAGGGTACCAACATCAATTTGCACAACATTTACAACGGTGAAACCGTTCCCGTAGAACCTTTGTCCAAAATTGGGATCAGCCATGCAACGGGCCACCGCACGAATTGGTACGATGGAACCACGGTGAGATTGAATAAGATAGCACGAACCTTGCACATGGCGGTCAAAGGCGGACCATGCCGTCTGCGACCGATTTGTTGCCATACGAGTAGGAAGACGATGTGCTCCTTTCTAACCGCATCTTCGCGGTGACAAACCAGGGGACTTATTTTGCATGGGACACATCCTACGATATACTCCCTCTCTCCCAGTTTATTTCTTTTGAATCTTTTCGTTTTATAAGTTTCAAATTCAAATTTAGACCTCCCCATCACATGTTGAGATTACAATGTCCATTAAACCGATGCGTTCATGTATAGTAAAGAAACAAATCTCGAGTTTGGCACGATTTCATGCTGCAGGAGCACCACAAGCCTTGGCGCAGGAGTTACATTTCCCTCTTAGGGCCGTCGGGACTGAGCTTCGGCGCCTTACTACACCTACCTTTGAATCAATAACATGTGGACCCGATAGGTGACTGGTCCACATGTAATGCTCCCATAGGCAGAGGGGCAGTGGGGCCAAGAGGGGTGAGCCGCAAGTCGGGGGACATGTGGTTTCATGGGTTCGAGCGGCGTCATGGGAACCGAGGGTGGCTGTGGTAGAAACTTGATGCTCGCCACATTTTAGGTGGCCCACATGTCATGCACACAAAGGCAGAGGGGCGGTGCGGCCGAGAGGGGTGAGGCGCATGTCGGGGGGCGTGGTGCCGTGGGTTGGAGAGGCATCGTGGGAATCGCGAGATGAAACGTGATGGTTGCCGTAGTTGAACTTCCATGGACAACCTATCATCTCTATGGACACATGCACTGCATACCGATCACTGGAAGGAGTAGCAGAGAAAGCTATATATGCGAATAAATAGTTCCTTATAGTCAGGCGGACCCACGCTACTACTCTGTTCCAAAGACATGCACACCATCGAAATAGTCCATCTATATCAATATACACCGAGAGGGAATAATTTTTTTACAAGAGAGGAAATAGTTCATCCATCCATAATGCCCTCCTACTGGTGCAGCTTTTTATTCTTCTTCTTCTTCTTCTTCTTCTTCTTCTTCTTCTTCTTCTTCTTCTTCTTGTTCTCATTCTCTGTGGGAGACGGCTTTGCAACAAGCTCTTTGGACCTTGCAGCTATCTCGAAACTCACATGGGCATCGAGGGCAGCATATTTTATCCGCTCGTACGTCAAGGGATAATTCTCCCATCCAGACGACCTTAATGCCACCGTCTCGTCACCCGTCTGAAGATTTGTACCAAGCACAAAATTTTCTACGTCGAATAGGGATGGTGTCTGTTTATCACAAACTTCTACAGGAATTTTGATTCTGGTTTGTAGGTCAGTGATGCTATTCAAATCAAGGTTGTACGGCTCCAGCTTCTATTTGTCCCCTTCGATGGCTGCCCAATAGATGTATACGTCCTCCCGAGACAAGAAATCATGAAGCTCACCTGGTATGGAGGGCGAGTGTATGATGTGGTACACCAAAACATCATCTTCGAAGCACAGCGGAAGGACGGCGGCGCGCTGGATCTTCCCAAGGGCACGCTCCGTGTACTCTGCATCGAGACCGATGACCCTCGTCTCTACCTTCTCGAGGGAGTTGGATACATTGTTGATCCACTACCGAACAACCCTTGGGTGGACGGTGACGGTGGCAACTATGCGCATCGAGCCTTCGACAAGGACATGTTGGACGCTAAAAACCTGCATCTCGATCTCTATCGCCATTTGGAACCGCTGGAATGGAGGGCTATGGTTTGGAGAATTAGGATTAGATGGCTAGTCTAACTAAAGTAGTAGTTGATTATTTAAAGAGGTTAAAACAATGTGAATGCGGTGGGGTTTGGATGCAAATGAGGACGAAGGGGAGGTGAAGAAGCCGAGGAGAATCGGTTCCCAATGGAGAAGTAAATGGGAGAAGTGGCATGCAGGCATTTGATTAGACAGCTTGGTAGACTAAACGAAAAGGCTATGCGGGTAGACTGATGAGTCGACCTGTTCGTGTACGTGCCCATCCTTCCTGATAGGTGGGACCTATGCAAACAGATAAAGAATGTGTCGTAGTTTTTTATTTGAGCGCGTGAGTGGGAGACACAACATTCTCTGGTTAAGGAATACTCCCTCCGTTTAGGTGAGTATAAGTCACCTTATGAAAATCAGGTTTTCTCAAAACCTTTAGGCGTGGAGCATTAACTTCCTGCTCGATCCCCTCCCAGCCTCGTTAGCCAGCGTTCTCTTCCTCTGCTGCCGCGTTCTACCTTTCCATGTTTCCTCTGCTCAAGTGTGGAACGATCTGGATGCCGTCCTTGATGCACCAGAATGACCACTGCATGCATCGCGGCAGAGCATTGATTGGGCATGCACGAGAATTTGGTTCTGCTTGCAATATGGATGATACCTGAACGATGAAGTGAACAGGCATGCTAGCACGAGAGACCTATTTACTCTATACAATACTGGAGTACTCATGTACTTACTAGTAGTAGTAGTAGTAGTAGTACAACTGTGGTACACTTGATGGTCAAAATACTATTCATCCGGTCCTCACAGTGAAGTGACAACACCCTGCGCCTGACACTAGTCCAGGCGGCATGTTCGGGTTACCAAAGTCAGCCTCACCCTGTGCATAGTGCAGTCTTTCACAGCCACTGTACAGCACATTGGCGCCTCGCCTCGTCTCCCTCTCCGCTCCCATAGCACCACTCCATCTCCATCTCCATTTCACTGTGCCCCCGTGTACCGTCGCCTCACTCGCCTCCCCCAGTACCACTATTCCCTCGCTAGCCGCTCCAGCACTGACATCCTTCTCCCCCGTAAATCAAGCCCCCTTCCAAACTCCACCATGGCCGAACGCGAACCGCGCAGCATCCATATGAGCCGCGATTGGAGCAATCTTCCCAGTGACATCCTCGACCTCTGTTGTTCATGTATGGATATGTTGAGCACCCTGCGGCTGGCTGCATGCTCAAGGGACATGCACACGGCCATCGTCGAAGCGAGGCCTAAGCTTTTCAAGACACCCTGCTTGCTGCTATCTGGTCTTGCGAGATTGGCTCACCATGATATGGAGGCGTGCATGATGCCCCTCGACTTCAATTCGATCTCCATTAGCCTAAACTTCTTTGCAGGTATGTAGTGGGTCGTCGTACATCATTTCCCTTGACATCTATCCGATCACCATCGCACGAAACTTCTTGGTAGGTATGTACTGGGTCGGCATGAACTCCCACTGGATGGCTGCCTTCAGAGAAGACGGTAAAAAGTTGGTGCTCGTGAACTTCCAGACCTCCCATGAGATTATCCTTCCTCCGTTGGATTATATAGAGTATTACCATCGCGGTCCAAGTCATCTAGATTACTACGTCAGTTGGACAGACCTTGTTTTGCAGAAGGTTTTAATCTGACAAGTGCCCACATGACATGCAAATTACGCAGACTTCAAGCTAATTGCCTTGTTCGACCGCGGACTCGCCTATGTTTACGTCGGTGCCTTCTTTAGCTGGAGACAACTCGGCTCGCAGTGGATCATCATCAAAGCTGATACACACTTCTGTGGTGCTATTGAACACAATGGCATCATCTACGCGATCGACAAAGCAAATGGCACCACGTATTGCTGGGACGGCGCGTGTAAGTTGTTTCCCCTCATGTTAATGATGATGCCATGACACTGTTTGAACTTTTTGTGATGATTGGCATATCTCTGTTTGAGAAGAATTTGAGTAGAACTATGGCAATGTATTGGAGATGCCGTAAATCAGCTATATTTGGAATGAGTTAATTCATGCGATTGCGACCATGTCATTACAGCCAATTTGTACCCTGAATAATCAAACGGTTAGGAATATATGGATATTATCCTTATTTTACAGTAATCTATATACTACTACTAAATATGAGTGTGTATCAATGGCCATGTTAGTTTCCTCATTTTCATGATGTAGAAACATGCACCACACTGTTGGTTTCATCTAACCATACATTAGGGAAGTAAATGTGCATATGGAGAACTCTATATTTGGAAGTAGTGAAATCCTGCAATGCTTACCATGTGTACATACCTATATTTGCCCTTCAGCAATCAATGGCTAGAATAATATCCTCACAAAAATTTTGCCCACAGAACACGAGTATATAACAATGCATGCTCTGTTAGTTACCTTGAAGAATTTATTTGTGAGGACAGAACATGATTACATAACATGCATGACATGGTAGTTTCCTATGAAGAATCGATTGCGAGATAACATGAGTATAACCATGCATGGCACTTCTATATTTTTGAACCCAGTATACATTTCCCTCTATTTTCCTCCCAGTTCCAACAGGGACATATCAATGTTGTTTCTTGCATTATCCTACTCATACTCTGAACAATGATGATCTTACATTAACAGTGCCTGTCCTTTTTGATATGATGTAGTGTCCCTATAGTTACTTGTAACGCCCCGAGACCGATGTGCCAGGTGTCTCTAGTTATTCGTTGTTGTTGCCTTGTCATTGCTTGTGTGTCATGCATCGCATATCATGTCATCATGTGCATTTCATTTGCATACAGGTTCGTCTCATGCATCCGAGTTTTTTCCCCGTTGTCCGTTTTGCAATCCGGTGCTTCGTTCTCCTCCAATGGTCTTTTCTACCTTTCTTTCGTGTGGTGGGATTATACATTCCCTGATTGGACCGAGACTTGCCAAGCGGCCTTGGTTTACTACCGGTAGACCGCCTGTCAAGTTTCGTACCATTTGGACTTCGTTTGATACTCCAACGGTTAACCGAGGGACCGAAAAGGCCTCGTGTGTGTCGCAGCCCAATACCCCTCCAATTTGGCCCAAAAACCACCTAAACCTCTTCCATCATCTTGGTCGTTCGGTCACGATCGCGTGGCCGAAAACCGCACCTCATTTGGACTCTCCTAGCTCCCTCTACCTATAAATATGTGTCCCTCCCGGAATTTTCGCGCAGATGAACCCTAACCTCCTCCTCCGCGCATCGCCGGACAATTTCCCACCGTGCCCGAACATGTCCGCTCGCCCTCCACCTCACCCCGCCCAATGGGCAGCCGCCACATCAGCCGCGCCACCGCTCTGGGCCAACCGCGGCGCGCCACCTCAGCCAGCCGCCTCCTTCTCTCTCCTCCCCGCCTCCCGCGGCCCGCCGGACCCGTGGTAGGCCCGCCCGGGCCCGGATCTGCGCGCGCCTGCCCCGCCGCCTGAGGGCGCCCGCGCCGCCGCACTCGCGCACCCCGCGCGCCACCTTTCCTCGCCACCATGCGCCGCCTCGCCGCCTGCCGCCTCGCCGCCTGCCGCCTCGCCGCCATGCGCCGCCACGCCGCCTCGCCGCCACGCCTCCTCCCCACTGGCCGCCTCGGTCGACGTGTGCCGCCACCTCGCTCGCTGGCGTCCTCCGCCGCTGCCTCGCCGGCGTCGTCCTCCAGCCTCCGCGTCGCCTTCTTCCTCCTCTCTGGCCCTCTCCCCCGTCTCCGGCGAACTTCTCCGGCGAGATCCACGAAGCGGGATCAGATCCACCACTCCCTCGATCCAAACGCCCCGTCCAGATCCGGATCCCTCTGTCCCGTACCACTTCGTCCCAGTTTGACTTTTTCCGAAGGTATATTTTCACTAAGTCCCGGAAATTTTTAGTCCAAGTGCTCATGTTCGTGGCTCCGTAACTTTGCATCCGTAGCTCCGATTCTTGCATATAGCACATCAAAATGTTCATCTCAGAGAGTAAATCATTTCATTCCATTACATCATTTTCTTGATGCCCGAAATGCTCTTAGAAGATGGCTACTTGAGTTAATTGTCAAATCTGCTACTCCGTTTAGCACTTTTGTCATTTTTGCCATGATTAATGTGTGCATGATATGCCCTGATGCTCTACATGTGTTTTGTTAAGGGTTTTGTCATCTTTCCAGAGGTGCAACCCATGTATTTTTGTGATGTGTGTGGTGACTTGTGCAAGCTTGCAAAGTGGTGCACTTGCTAATTCTGTTTTGAGGGACTTAGCAATTCCACTAAGTCATGGATCTGTTTATCTCATGATGCCATATGTTCATGTTGTTTCCTACTGATCCGTGCCTCTTTTGAGGATGATCAGTAAGGGTGTTTTGTTAATATTGTAGTGCTCTATCCATCCATGTCTTTGTTTGCAATTATGGAGCAGCCTAGCTTGAGTCAATCGAGCTCTACTTTTGCTACTTTGTGAATCTGGCAGATTTTCAACTTGTTTGCAATTTTGCCGATGATGTTGTAGTTGATCCGTGCATGCTATGCTATTGTTCTTGCCATGTCTAGCTTGAATTTTGTGCCTTCTTTATGGGTGTATGCTTGTCTTGCCATGACTTGCACCGTAGGGAGTGCATCGAGCTCGTAAACATGCCTACTTGAGTTATATTTTCGCGTGCTTGCAATTGTATTTTCTATGTTCGCGTGCTTGCAAGTATGAAAACCGATTATGTTTTTGCTATGTTCGCGTGCTTGCAATTGTATTTTTTGATCCCTTTTGGCTCAAGGTCACTAAGGGACTTTTGTTAAGCTCTTTGAGTAGCTCCATTCCATGCTTTACTTTGACATGATCAGATCCTGTAGCATGTAGTTTTGTTGCTCCGAAGAGGGCTACCTGATCTGAAATTCCAGACAAGTGTTGATTTCACTAAGTCTGAGATCTGTTTGTCATATGCATTTTTGTCATGCTTGTTTGAACCTGTTAATGGATGAATTGGCCGTAGCTCAGTGCTATACTTTTATTAAGTATCTTGTGTGCATCCCTGCCATGTATTTTGTTGTCATGTTTGGGTGCTATAGCATGTTCATCTCATTGCATTTAGATGGCTACTTGCTGTAAATCGCAGACCGGTGTCATTTTTGAATTGCTTGCCATTTCGAAACCGTAACTCCGATTCCGGCGTTCTTTATATCATTTTCAAGCGATTTCATCTCATCTTTCCAGTAGCACACTTGGATTTCCATGTTGAGGCCAGGTTCATGCATTTCCTGTCATATCTTGCATTTAGCATCCCGCATCGCATCCCGCATAGCATAGCATCTTTGCATTGCGTTGTTTGAGTTTGCACGTGGTTGATTGTATCCTTGTTGCTTGTTTGTCTTGTTTGGGTAGAGCTAGGAGACGAGTTCGCTAACGACGAGCCCGTTGAGTTTGCTTTCGGGGATCCAGTCAACTCTGACAACTGTGCAGGCAAGATGATCAAACCCTCGAAATCACTACTATCTTTGCGATGCTAGTTTGCTTGCTCTTTTGCTATGCCAATGCTACGATGCCTACCACTTGCTTGCAAGCCTCCCAAATTGCCATGTCAAACCTCTAACCCACCATGTCCTAGCAAACCGTTGATTGGTTATGTTACCGCTTTGCTCAGCCCCCTCTTATAGCGTTGCTAGTTGCTTGTGAAGATTGGAGGCGTTCCTTTTTGGAACATCTTTTATTTACTTGTTGGGATATCATTATATTGCCATGTTATATTAATGCATCTATATACTTGGTAAAGGGTGGAAGGCTCGGCCTCTCGCCTAGTGTTTTGTTCCACTCTTGCCGCCCTAGTTTCCGTCATATCAGTGTTATGTTCCCGGATTTTGCGTTCCTTACGCGGTTGGGTTTTAATGGGAACCCCTTGATAGTTCGCCTTGATTAAAGCTTTTCCAGCAATGCCCAACATTGGTTTTTACCATTCGCCACCTAGCCTTTTCTTTCCCTTGGGTTCTACAGACTCAAGGGTCATATTATTTTAACCCCCCCGGGCCAGTGCTCCTCTGAGTGTTGGTCCACCTGTCAGCTACCGGTGGCCACCAGGGGCGACTCTGGGCTGGCCTACCCGTACCTAGGACAATCTGAGTGTGCCCTGAGAAAAAGATATGTGCAGCTCCTATCGGGATTTGTCGGCACATTCGGGCGGTGTTGCTGGTCTTGTTTTAACCTGTCGAAGTGTCTTGAATTACTGAGATACCGAGTCTGATCGGAACGTCTTGGGAGGAGGTCTATTCCTTCATTGACCGTGAGAGCTTGTCATGGGCTAAGTTGGGACTCCCCTGCAGGTATTTGAACTTTCGAAAGCCGTGCCCGCGGTTATGGGAAGATGGGAATTTGTTAATGTCCGGTTGTAGATAACTTGAACCTTTACTTAATTAAAATGCATCAACAGCGTGTGTAACCGTGATGGTCTCTTCTCGACAGAGTCCGGGAAGTGAACACGGTGTTGGAGTTATGCTTGACGTAGGTTGTTTTAGGATCACTTCTTGATCATACTTTTATCGACCGTGCTTTGCCCTCTCTTCTCGCTCTCATTTGCGTATGTTAGCCACCATATATGCTAGTTGCTTGCTGCAGCTCCACATCATACCTTTTACCTTACCCATAAGCTTAAATAGTCTTGATCACGAGGGTGCGAGATTGCTGAGTCCCCGTGACTCACAGATACTTCCAAAACCAGCTTGCAGGTGCCGATGAGTCCTTGCAGATGACGCGACCCAGCTCAGGAGGAGCTCGATGAAGATCTTGTCCTTTGTGTTGTTTCGTTCTAGTTGATCAGTAGTGGAGCCCAGTTGGGGTCGATCGGGGACCTTTGTCGCATTTGGGGTTCTTCTTTTATTTTGGTTCCGTAGTCAGACCTTGATTGTATCTGGTTGATGTACTGCTTTATTCATGTATTTGTGTGAAGTGGCGATTGTAAGCCAACTATGTATCTTTTCCCCTATTGTATTACCTGGGTTGTTTGCGAAGATTACCTCACTTGCGACATTGCTTTCAATGCGGTTATGCCTCTAAGTCGTGCTTTGACACGTGGGAGATATAGCCGCATCGAGGGCGTTACATTACTGCCCTTTGTAATCACACCACCTTTGCCAAAAACAGGGAAGCACAACTGGTTCCTCGCTCGATCAGACGACGGCAAAAGACTGATGATCATTCGGACACATGAGACAGAAAAGTTATATTGCAAACACATCACTGTATACAAGCACCATGTAATACGTGAGTATCCGGACAATGGTTGTTACATCTATGAGCAGGATACCAGCTTGTTGGGGCCTTTAGGATTTTTTAGTTGGAGGCGGGTAAACAGCCTTGGTTCACACTCTCTGTTTCTCAGACTCAATTATCCGATTAACCAGGAGATCACCGTTGGCAAGGACCTTGATGGTAGAGAGACTCTGTTTGCTATGGAAAACTGTGTCTACACGGCGAGCCCTAGGAGTTCGGGAGCAAACTCCCCTAATTGTCAACGATACAACCTGCAGCCAAAAGAAGGTGAGAATGACAAAGGCATCCGGATTAACTTTGATCCTTGGATGTCTCAATTCTGACAAGAAGTGATGTGGTTCGAGCCTTCAGGTTGATAGGTAATTGGGCTTTTGCATCGAAAGGGTGGAGTACTGGTGTCTCCGGATCACTGGTCACTGAAGCGGGGCTGCAAATTATGATGGTGTTGGATCATCTCTTCGAATGACTTTGTTGTCTTTGCTGCTGGTTCTGGATGGGTAGTTCTTTCTTTTGTTATGCATATTCCTTGACATTTGGTCATCCTCGTCTATGTCACTCTTACTATGTAATAGTTGCTTCTGTTTAGAATGTCATTCTCGTCTGGATCACGAGAGTCTGAGCGCTGCAGATGGGTGCGTTTTTATGGTGTAGCAAGACTTCTTATGAACTATCATGTATTTCTGTTTATGTCAGTAGTAGTCACTAGTCAGTGTTTGAATGTTGTATATATTGTTGTTTCGAACTGTTTATTGTCTCGAACTACTGGTGGGCTAAATGAGGGCGTCACCACTCTCTAGTGTTTAGAGTATATCTCCTTTTATAATTTGAGCTCAGTGTCTTTTCGATGATGTACACTTGTTTGGGCCAGTGAGGTGTCGTTGAATATGGGCCGAGTAGTAACGCAATGCCAAACAGGTCAATTATGACTCTCAGGACGGGCTCTCAAAAGATCCTGAAAAAAAGGCCGGGCTCTCCAAAAAAGAATGAATAAGGACTCTTAGGCCGACATGTGGCGCCACCGGTGTTTTCGTGCACTTGCATGCCGAGAGCATATTGGCGCGTGCTCGAAATTCATGCTACATTTTCATTCGCAGTCTCCCGCCCCTCCCCCACCTCTGGAATCTCGATTCCTACTCCAGTTCGCCCAAATCCCCCTCCTGTACTCCCTATACTCAAGCGCACTATCATGTCGTCGGTCAACGCGGATCTCCGAGCCAGAGATCCTGAGGTCCGTCCCGCCTTTGGTCGCTGCATGCTGTCGCTCAACAATGGCATGGCGGCGCTTGACGACCAGTTTGCCGGCAAAGTGCTGATGGTAACCATCAACGGCGACCGGCCTCCCGTCTCACCGGATGACCTTGTCAAAGCTCTTGGCATTGCGCACGGCATCCAAATAAGTAACTTTCTCGTCGAAGTCTGTCCACCACCGGCTGATTTCTTCGTCAAGTTCCGAACAACTTTCGACTGCAGTCGTGTGTTCGAATCTTCCCGGCGTTTGTTCTGCGATGGCGCGCTGGTGAGCTTTGATCGGTGGCACCCAGGATGGGGCTCGGTGCCCTCTGAGCTTGAGTTTTTAACAAAGCTTACTTTCCACGGCATGCCTCGACGTGCTTGGAACAGCGAGTCCATGAACGAGCTTATCAACGACCTTGGAGGTGAGCTCGTAAGTATGTTTGTTCCTCCAGACAGCTGGGCTCTGACGGTTATGGCATGGATGAAGAAGCCGTCCACCATACCGAAGGTGATTGGTGTTGAGATACCGGTGCAGGAACTGGGGTTGTACTATTCGTCGCCACCAAGGCCGCCGCGGACCACGTTAAGGATGTACCTGTATCGAGTGTTCGTGCATGTCGAAGAAGTGGTCAATCCATCAATCAAAGTCCTGCCGCCGCCGCTGGTGCCAGGGTCCGTCAATGACGTCCATTACAAGAGTCAACGTCAGACTTTCCTCGTGTTGCTCGGAACGATGGATGGCACATGGCCTACTTCATCGCGCAGTGGAGGCCACTACTTCTTTGGGAAAAGAGGCAGGGCTGGCTGCCTGGATGTGCTCTAATTTGAGGTAACAACTGAATCTTGTCAGATACTTGTTAAATCCGAGCTATGGGTGTGAAGCACTGATATGCCAGTACATTTGATTGTGACATGTTCTAATTTTGTACCTGAACTTTTTTTAGAAAGGGCTGAACGTCAACTTAATGTGCTAGGAGAACTTATTGTGTTGTCTATCTGTTTTCTTTGCACAACATTCAAGATATTTCCCCGTCATTGATAAAGACGATGAACCGTTATGTACGACTTCATTGGTTTCAACATAGCCCTTCCCGTAGCGATCCACTGCTTCCATCCTGATTGTGCTGCCTGCGTGAAATTTTTGTATGCAAGTCAGTGTGCTATGATGTTCTATATGATTGTGTCAACTATATAAGTTTTTAATGAGCATCAACAATGCATATGGCTGAAAGATGTATTTACGAGCATCGGCTGATGGGTCTCTATCTCTCTCTCTCTCACACACACACGCACACGCACAAGTGGGACCCGTTGAATTATTTATTTGCTCGTGACAGCTTTTAATTAGGTTCCACTGTAATCTAACTTTTTTCTTAAGTTATTAATTGAGCTCAGTGACTTCAAAAGGTTGTACAGAAGCCTTGTTTGGGCCTTTCCTGCGTCGCCGAATGTGGGCTGAGTAACCATGTTAGGTTGTACTGTACTACACATGCCTTTTTCGCTATTTTTTCTTAAATAATACATTTTTTATTAATTTTCATAAATATTACGCTGGGTAATTTTTTTCAAAAATAATACACCATCCGCCCGCTGCAGGCCGACTGGGCCTAGTCGGCCCACAGCAGGCCGATTGGATTCCAGTGGGCCTACAGCTGGCCGACTGGCCCCTGTCGGCCCACTGTGGGCCGACTGGAGCTAATTGGCTCGCTGTGGGCTAATTGTTTTTGCAAAAGTGTTAATCATGTATTTAAAAAATATGTGTATTGTGACCTCCTCCGCTCGTTGTGGGCACTCTATTGACTAAAAAATATATTTTAAAAAGTGTTAATCATGTATTTAAAAATTGTTAAATGTGTGTATAAAAAATGTTCCTTATCTATACAATTTTTTAATGTGTGTATAAAAAATAGCTTTTTTCAACATCAGCAATGCAACTGGGCCGACAGTTGTACACAATATCCGGGTCAACTTGTTATTCTCCGCCCCGCTGGGCTGCAAACTTTCCTAGGAGGTATGCATTAGGCTTAACAAGAAAATGAACTTTAAGAAATAATAAATGGGATGTAATTATAATAACTGGACAGTTACTATGCACGAAACACGTAATTAGTTTGAAAAATATATTATTTTTGGAATTTGAAAATTTTAATTTCATTACTTGTTGCGCGCGCAATATTTCATTGGATTTTAACGTAATACAACTTTATTTTGAAATTATATTTAACCTGACTAGAAATTTCGGATACAAATATTTCGGATCCCATCAAAATGTGGGAATTTTTTTTGAATTCTGTTTTGAGCGGTTTTTTGAAATTATTAATCGTTGTCCTAGCTAGAAGTTGGGCTGTACTTTTAACAAACTGTAAATGGGCTGTAGTAAATTCCATTAGAATTAATAAATGGCCTGTACATTCTTACAAATCGCAAATGGGCTATATGTTCTCTACCAAATCCGAGCTGTGGGCCTACTAAGTTAATGCGTACCAAGGGCTTTGTCAACTTAGTGAATATAAATGATTCTAGTTGCAGTGATCGTACGATGTACATCCAACGGCCGTAGTGCTTCTTCAACCTCTGGTCTTCTTGCTCCAGCCGCCCAAAGCAGCGCCGATCGTGTCTCGTGCTCCTGCCTGCCGTGGCCGGCTGTGATGCCGCGGAGGCCTCACCGCCCCGTACTACTCCCGCCACTGGCCAGGCCATCCCTCTACTCACCCACACCCCCTGTTATTCTACGGCGACGGCAGCCTCACACCGCAGTCGAACCAGTGAACCCTCGTACTCCTCTCCGCACGGGCTTCCGCTGCTGCGTCTTCCCTGGCTCCGTGTCGTCCCCTTCCAAGGCATCGCCGTCATCCAGACCACCGCCCTGGTGCTCTCGACGTGGCGTGGTCAACATGGTCAACGACCGACTTCCATCGGAAGAGTACTATACATGGAGAGGCTGACAGTTGGGTCCACGGCAGCCGCAAGGAAGTGCCTCCTTATTACGCGCAAAATAATTATTCCTCCACCTGACAGCGGGGACCCATCGTACGGGCCACCGTATGTCGCGAAAAAAATGATTCGCCCCCTGACTGCTGGGACCCACGAGCTACATCTTCGCACGCAAGGAAGTGCGTCCGGAAAAAAACGATTCGCTCCCCTGACTGCTGGGACCCACCAGGCCCCCGACTGCTGGGACCCACCAGCTACATCTTCGCACGCAAGGAAGTGCGTCCGGGCAAGAAAAATAGAAAACGATTTGCCCCTGACTGCTAGGACCCACTAGCTACATCTTCGCAGGCAAGGAAGTGCCTGACAGTCAGGACCCACCTGGTTGAAGCGTACGTAGCGTTGTCATTCTGGTCGAGAATGTGTACGTACATACTGGTCGATGTAGAGGCGTGCACGTGTCGTAGTAGAGGCGCGCACGTGTCGTAGTAGAGGCGCGCACGTAGCATGCACACGTACGTACAGCGGCCTGGGTGCAAGAAAGAAAATACGGCCACGTATGTGTACATACGGGCGGGATCTCGAAAGCCTACTCGCGCATACGTACGGCCAGGGCTCGTGTGCATGGCTGGGTCGGAACGGAGAAACAGCATCGTCGTTGTGTTCATGGGGAGGCAACGGAATGCGTCGTGTTTATGGGAGGCAACGGAATGTGTCGTGTTCATCAGGAGGGCTTGGACGGAACAGGCGATGGAAACGAGGCCTGGCGTACCGCAGAACGGAGGAAACAGCCTTGTGTTCGACCGGCCACGTTCGAAACGGGATCCTGTTCATCGTGAGGGGTCTGGCGTACTGCAAAACGGAGGAAACAGACCTCCTACGGTCGAAACGGGGGTCCTGTTGATCGGGAGGGGTGTGAAGTACCGCAAAACGGAGGAAACGGACTTGTGTTGGAGCGCTACGGTCGAAACGGGGGTCCTGTTCATCGGGAGGGGTGTGGCGTACCACAAAACGGGACTCCACGGGATACTGTTTATCTCCACCGTCGACCTCCTCTAGCCTCCACGGGCTCCTGTTCATCCAGCCTCCACCGCGCGCTACTCCACAGGCTACTGTTCAACCACCCCTCCACCATCTACTGTTTATCTAGCCCTCCACACCACGGGGTCCTGTTCAACCACCCCTCCACGGGCACTCCTCCATCGTCTACTGTCATCCAGCCCTCCACACCATGGGGTCCTGTTCAACCACCCCTCCACCGTCTACTATTCATCCAGCCCTCCACACCACGGGGTCCTGTTCATCCACCCCTCCACGGGCACCCCTCCACCGTCTA
>NC_041384.1:268401265-268418120 GCF_002162155.2 Triticum dicoccoides
TTCTACCACGTTTTTTTTCCGTCATGGACGGCCCAAAGAATGTCATGCAGCTGCATCTCCACCCCGCCCAGGACGAAAAGCCCATTTTCTGTCATGATTTTTTGTCATAGAAGTAGGAGCCCACCACATCTATGATGATACCGGGTTTTGTCACAATTATCGTCATAGAAGTGTCATATGTATGACAGAAAAAAAATTCGTTCGGCCCAAAATGTCACGGATGTGTCTTTTTTTGTAGTGGTGGTTGTGGTCGCTGCCGTGCTCGAGGAGGAGGAGGACGGGGCGGTGCCCCGGTGGTGCCTCCGTCGGCGGCTCCACCCCCGATGGAAGGCCATGTCGTGGACCAACCTCGAGAGTTCATCATCAGGCTGTATAAGCCCCTGCGTAGCCGCCTTCCTCTTCCATCCTTCTTTGCATGAGAGATGGAGCTCGAGCAGCCGCGCGCCCTAAGGCTGCACATGAGGAGATGTGGGGATGGGAGCACGAGGGTTGACGTCAACTTCCCTGCCCCTCATGTCATGTACCTCTGTCGTGGCTGGAAGACCTTTGCCCGTGCCCATAGCTTTTCGGAGGGGGACATTCTCCACTTCAAATTAATGGAGAGTGGTCTAATCTCTGTCAAGATCTTTGGGCGCTCGGCAGGCTGCTTAGGGTGCTGCGTGGAGAGCTTGACCGACGACGAAAGCTCGTCCTCGAGTGAAAGTGACGAGGAGGACAGTCACGGCGATGACAATGACAGCAGGCAGAGGGGCAACGACTCTGACTCCGGCTGATCGTCGCCCGCACCATCTTCATCAGGCGGCAGCACCATCATCTGCATCTGCATCTAATACGTCTCCAACGTAGCTATAATTTATGAAGTATTCATGCTATTATATTATCTGTTTTAGATGTTTATGGTCTTTACTAAACATTTTTATATTATTTTTGGGACTAACCTATTAACCAGAGGCCCAGCCCAAATTGATGTTTTCTTGCCTATTTCAGTGTTTCGAAGAAAAGGAATATCAAATGGAGTCCAAACGGAATGAAACCTTCAGGAGAGTTATTTTTGGAACGGAAGCAATCCAGGAGACTTGGAGTAGACGTCAGGGAAGCTTCGAGGAAGCCATGAGGCAGGGAGGCGTGCCCTACCCCCCTGGGCGCGCCCCCACCATCGTGGGCCCCTCGTGGCTCCCCTGACCGACTTCTTTTGCCTATATATATATATCCATATACCCTAAAAACATCGGGGAATGGAATAGACCGGGAGTTTCGCTGCCATAAGCCTCCATAGCCACCGAAAACCAATCTAGACCAATTCCGGCACCCTGTCGGAGGGGGGAATCCCTCTCCGGTGGCCATCTTCATCATCCGGGCGCTCTCCATGATGAGGAGGGAGTAGTTCACCCTCAGGGCTGAGGGTATGTACCAGTAGCTATGTGTTTGATCTCTCTCTCTCTCTCTCATGTTCTTGAGTTGGCACGATCTTGATGTATCGCGAGCTTTGCTATTATAGTTGGATCTAATGATGTTTCTCCCCCTCTAATCTCTTGTAATGGATTGAGTTTTCCCTTTGAAGTTATCTTATCAGATTGAGTCTTTAAGGATTTGAGAACACTTGATGTATGTCTTGTACGTGCTTATCTGTGGTGACAATGGGATATCATGTGATCCACTTGATGTATGTTTTGGTGATCAACTTGCGAGTTCCGTGAACTTATGCATAGGGGTTGGCACACATTTTCGTCTTGACTCTCCGGTAGAAACTTTGGGTCACTCTTTGAAGTTCTTTGTGTTGGTTGAATAGACGAATTTGAGATTGTGTGATGCATATCGTATAATCATACCCACGGATACTTGAGGTGACATTGGAGTATCGGTGACATTAGGGTTTTGGTTGATTTGTGTCTTAAGGTGTTATTCTAGTATGAACTCTATGATAGATTGAACGGAAGGAATAGCTTCGTGTTATTTTACTACGGACTCTTGAATAGATCGATCAGAAAGGATAACTTTGAGGTGGTTTTGTACCCTACCATAATCTCTTCGTTTGTTCTCCGCTATTCGTGACTTTGGAGCGACTCTTTGTTGCATGTTGAGGGATAGTTATATGATCCAATTATGTTATTATTGTTGAGAAAACTTGCACTAGTGAAAGTATGAACCCTAGGCCTTGTTTCAACGCATTGCAATACTGTTTTCGCTCACTTTTATCATTAGTTACTTTTATATTTTTATATTTTCAGATTACAAAAACCTATATCTATCATCCATCTTGCACTTGTATCACCATCTCTTCGCCGAACTAGTGCACCTATACAATTTACCATTGTATTGGGTGTGTTGGGGACACAACGGACTCTTTGTTATTTGGTTGTAGGGTTGTTTGAGAGAGACTATCTTCATCCTACGCCTCCCACGGATTGATAAACCTTAGGTCATCCACTTGAGGGAAATTTGCTACTGTCCAACAAACCTCTGCACTTGGAGGCCCAACAACGTCTACAAGAAGATGGTTGTGTAGTAGACATCAAGCTCTTTTCTGGCGCTGTTGCCAGGGAGGTGAGTGCTTGAAGGTATATCTTTAGATCTTGCAATCGAATCTTTTAGTTTCTTGTTTTATCACTAGTTTAGTTTGTAAGAGAAAATTACAAAAAAATGGAAATGAGTTTGCCTCATACGCTTCATCTTTTTAATATTTTTCGTGAGAATGATGGAAAGGAAAACTGTGCTCAAGTGCTAGAAGAAGAAGTCTATAAAATGTTTGGCACTAAATCTTTGAATGATGAGCATGATTGCAATGTTGTTAGTATGAACTCCTCGAATATCCATAGTACTAATGATGATTTCACTAGCCATAATCAAAATGTCTCTTATAAGCATGTTAACTTTTGTGGAGTGCATAGAGTTTGCAAGTATTTAGAAACCAAATGGTTGCAAGAGAGGCTAGATTTTTGTGTAGAAAATTTAAAATTTCTTCTCCATACTTGTGAACTTTGCAATGAACATGGTCATTTAAATCTCCAATGCAAATTGGTTCATGATCATATCGTGTTCAAAAATTGTGATGATTTAATTTCCCTTGCACATCATAATGAACTTAGTTTGCTTTTGGGTTATGAAGAAATGAAACGTATAACTAAGCATATTCCAGAATATAACCTTGAGAAATTCCTCGATATTGATATAGAAGAAATTTTTATTTATTGTGGGGTGAATTGCATTGAAAAATCCTTATATTTCCACTTACATAAAGAAAACAAAACAAATAGAGGCTCAAGAGAATACTAATGAAAGGGAAGAGGCTTCCCAATATCCTCCTATTATTTCTTATGATGAATCAGATAATGAGGAGCAGCCTTCTATTCAACCAATCTCATTAATAAGGAGCTCCGAAAAGAGGATAAAACCAACACATGATTTGAAGAAGAAAAAGAAAAGATGGAGAGGCAAAGGTAAAAATGTATCCCTCCCAAATAATGTTGCTCCTATTACTCATTATGATGATGATAATTGTTATACTATTGGTGCTATCCATACAATTAATGATGAGAGTGATTATGCTTATGATATGAAAAGGCCCAAGCTTAGGGATGCTCTGTTTGATGAGAATGGCATGTTTGAGAATGTATTTGCTGCAATTAATGTTTGTCCCAAGCCTGGGGATGCTACGTTTGATGAAGATGATATTTTTAGTCTCCCAAGTTTTGATGAGAAAATTTATTATGATGATAGCATGCCTCCTATTTATGATGGTTATATTGATGAAAGTTGGTTTGGAAGAGTGTCAACTTTAGGAAGTAATGATCCCACTATTTTGTAGGATGTTGAATCTTATTGTGATAATTATTAAAGTGGATTTGGAGAGGTCATGACTTTATTTAGTAATGATTCCACTATCTTGGAAGAGGTTTCAATCAATTATGATGAGAACAAAGTTGCTACTTATGATAATTATTGTGATGATACGTATGCTATAAAAATTAGTGATGATTATATTAAAAATTCTCATGATTATGATTACCCTTTTTCTGAACATTACTCTTTTAATGTGGAAACAATCTATAGTATTTGAGTTTCTTATAATACTCCCACTATTCTGAATGAGAAGAATCTTACTTATGTGGAGAGTAGTAAATTTTCTATGCTTGTAGATCATGAAAAGAATGCTTTATATGATGGTTATATTGTTGAATTAATTCATGATGCTACTGAAAATTATTATGAGGGAGGAATATATGCTCGTAGGAATTGCAATAATATCAAGTTTCCTCTCTTTGTGTTGAAAATCTTGAAGTTATCCTTGTTTTACCTTCCTATGCAAGTTAATTCTTGTTCCCACAAGTTGTTTTCTCACAAAATACCTATGCATAGGAAGTGGGTTAGACTTAAATGTTCTAGTCATATTATTCATGATGCCCTCTTTATATTTCACTTCTTATCTTTTATGTGAGCATCACTCAAATCATCATGCCTAGCTAGGGGCATTAAACGTTAGCGCTTGTTGGGAGGCAACCCAATTTTATTTTTGTTCCATGCTTTTTTCTCCTGTTTATTAATAAATAATTCATCTAGCCTCTGTTTAGATGTGGTTTTATGCTTTTAATTAGTGTTTGTGTCAAGTAGAACCTTTGGGAAGACTTGGGGAAAGTCTTTGCGATCTTGCTGTAAAAAACATAAACTTTAGCGCTCAAGAGATTTGCTGACATTTTTTAATGGAGGGTGTTATTTAGTCAATTATTTTTGAAGATGATTAATTGATAAATTCTACACGTCCAGAAATTTATTTAGAATTTTGGGGATTCCATAAGTATTCGAAACCTACAGATTACTACAGACTGTTCTGTTTTTGATAGATTCTGTTTTTCGTCTGTTGTTTGCTTATTTTGATGAACCTATGGCTAGTAATAGAGTTTATGAACCATAGAAAAGTTGGAATACATTAGGTTTAACACAAATATAAATAAATAATGAGTTCATTACAGTACCTTGAAGTGGTGGTTTGTTTTCTTTTACTAACTGAGCTTACGAGTTTTCTGTTAAGTTTTGTGTTGTGAAGTTTTCAAGTTTTGGGTAAAGATTCGATGGACTATGGAATAAGGAGCAGAAAGAGCCTAAGCTTGGGGATTCCCAATTCAACCCAAGGTAATATTCAAGGAAAACCAAGAGCCTAAGCTTGGGGATGCCCCGGATGGCATCCCCTCTTTCGTCTGCGTTCATCGGTAACTTTACTTGGAGCTATATTTTTATTCACCACATGATATGTGTTTTGCTTGGAGCGTCAGTTTATTTTGTTAGGATTTGCTTGCTATTATTTAGGACAACATTTTGCATCTTTTATTTCAATGAAAGTGGCATTGATAGCCTTTACTATGCCTATTTTACAAGTCTACATGTTGCTGTTTGAAAATAGAAAGTTTACCACTGTTGCAAAAATTCCCTAGAAAAGTCAGAATGTGATAAAATATTGAAACCTTTGGCATAATAAATTTACTACAGTGGTAATTTTCTTTCATAATTTTTGTATCTAGGTAAGTATGGATCTTGCTTCATTCTTTACGGACTGTCCTGTTTAGGCAGATTGTTGTTATGTTTGCATTGTTTGCATATGTTTGCTTCTCTAATGATTCTATTTGAGGATAGGACTATTAAATATGCAGAGGCATTTAGTATGCAATGTTTAATAATAATTTTAGTGATTTTCTATAGTAGAGTACAATAAGGTTTTTGCATTGGTTTATACTAACTTATCTCACGAGTCCTTGTTGAGTTTTGTGTGGATGAAACTTTTGAGATTTAGGGAGAGCGTGATATGAGAGGAATTAAGGAGTGAAAGTGCAACTATCCCTAGGTGGTTTTGGTAATTACTAACAACATATAGCTCATTGAGCTAATGATATTCCAGGATTAATATTTCAGGAAAAGCTCAATGAATGGCATGGCATGGATGAGGAAAGTGGACCCCTCAAAATATTAAGGACAAAAAGATTGGCTCAAGCTCAAAGCTCAAGACTCTATATTTTATATTTTAGTGATCCAAGATCACATTGTGTCTATAGGAAAAGCCAATACTATCACGGAGGGATTATGTGTTATTTAATGAGGTTCTTGCTTCATAGTGCTTAGTGATATGCTCCAAAACCCTGAACTACCTTCCCACATCCACATATGACCTAAACCAAAAGTCAAACTCGGCCCTACCGATTCTTTCTATCCGGCACCACTGAGTTTCAAATGTCATAGCCACTGCCACAAACCCTATCAAAATCGGTCTCACCGATAGGGATTTCGGTCACACCGAGATGGCTTTGTAATCTCTCGGTTTCCCTTCGTAACGTTTTGGTCCTACCGAGTTGAGCGATCGGTCCCACCGAGATTGCAATGTAAACTCTCTGTTTCTCTTTCAGAACATTTCGGTCCCACCGAAATGAGCGGTCGGTCCCACCGAGTTTACCTGACCAACTCTCTGGTTAGCTTATTACCAAAATCGGTCCACCGAGTTTGTGTAATCGGTCACACCGAGATTATGTTATGCCCTAACCCTAACCATATCGGTCCTACCGAGTTGCATCTCAGTCCCACCGAAAATCCTAACGGTCACTAGGTTTGCTAAATCGGTCTGACCAGGTTTTTCACTTTGGTCTCACCGAGACTGGTAAATTGTGTGTAACGGTTAGTTTTTGTGTGGAGGCTATATATACCCCTCCACCCACTCTTCATTCATGGAGAGAGCCATCAGAACATACCGACACTTCCAATACACATTCTCTGAGAAAGAACCACCTACTCATGTGTTGAGGCCAAGATATTCCATTCCTACCATATGAATCTTGATCTCTAGCCTTCCCCAAGTTGCTTTCCACTCAAATCTTCTTTCCACCAAATCCATATCCTGTGAGAGACAGTTGAGTGTTGGGGAGACTATCATTTGAAGCACAAGAGCAAGGAGTTCATCATCAACACACGATTTGTTACTTCTTGGAGAGTGGTGTCTCCTAGATTGGCTAGGTGTCACTTGGGAGCCTCCGACAAACATTGTGGAGTTGAACCAAGGAGTTTGTAAGGGCAAGGAGATCGCCTACTTCGTGAAGATCTACCGCCATTGAGGCAAGTCCTTCGTGAGTGATGGCCATGATGGGATAGACAAGGTTGCTTCTTCGTGGACCCTTCATGGGTGGAGCCCTCCGTGGACTCGCGCAACCGTTACCCTCCGTGGGTTGAAGTCTCCATCAACGTGGATGTACGATAGCGCCATCTATCGGAACCACGACAAAACATCTGTGTCTCCAATTGCATTTGAATTCTCCAAACCCTTCCCTTTACATTCTTGCAAGTTGCATGCTTTATTTTTCGCTGCTCATAGACTCTTTGCATGTTTGCTTGATTGTGTTAATATTGCTTGACTTGTGCTAAGATAGCTAAAATCTGCCAAAGACTAAAATTGGGAAAAGGATAGATTTTTATTTGGTCAAGTAGTCTAATCACCCCCCTCTAGACATACTTTCGATCCTACAAGTGGTATCAGAGCTTTGGCCTCCATTTTCTTTGATTTCCAAAGCTTTTGGTGGCCATAGCCTTGGTTTCACAACCTAGGAGAGTATGGCGTCTAGCGAGGGAAATTATCACCGTAGAGGTCCTTACTTCGATGGTACAAATTTTGCTAGTTGGAAGCATAAGATGAAAATGCATATTCCTGGACAATTGTGTGTGTTTGCTTGCAAGGTGAATTCTTTGATGGGAGAGAACCGAATCGTGAAGCTACCGTGAATGAGTTGAAGATGCTACAGTACAATGCTCAAGCTTTTGATATCCTCTTCAACGGATTGTGCCCCGAAGAATTCAACAAAATCAGCCGTCTTGAGAATGCAAAGGAAATTTGGGATACTTTGATTGACATGCATGAAGGTACCGACTCCGTCAAGGACTCCAAGTTGGATGTGCTTCAAAGTCAACTTGACAAGTTCAAAATGAAGGATGGTGAAGGTGTCGCTGAAATGTACTCTAGGCTTGCTCTTATCACAAATGAGATTGCCGGCTTAGGAAGTGAAGAGATGACCGACAAATTCATCATCAAGAAGAACCTAAGAGCCTTGGATGGAAAATATGATACCGTATGCACATTGATCCAAATGATGCCAAATTACAAAGATCTCAAGCCAACATAAGTCATTGGAAGAATTGTTCCTCATGAGATGTCACTCAAGAATAAGGAGGAGCTCCATAACAAGTCAAGTGGTGCTTACCAAGCCTCATGTGAAGCTCCCACATCATCAAGTGAGAAACAAACCTTCAATGAAGAATTGAGCCTAATGGTGAAGAACTTCAACAAGTTCTACAAGAGTAGAAGCAAGGAAATAAGTTCCAAGTCAAGGTCCTGCAATGACAAAAGATCTTCTAGTCGAGAGCGAAACTGCTACAATTGTGGAAGACATGAACACTACTCAAATGAGTGTACGGCTCCCCACAAGAGAAGAGAAGATTCTCCCAAAAGAAGAAGTAGAAGAGAAGAATCACCATCAAGGGAGAGAAGGAGTAGGGATGATCGATATGAATGAAGACACCCTCGGAGAAGCAAGGATTCGGAAAGGAAGGACAAGTCATCAAGGAGCTACACAAAACAAAGACATCAAGCTCATGTTGGTGAATGGGTATCCGGCTCCGACTCCGACAATGACTCCGAGAGAAGCTATCACTCCGACTCCGAATATACTCAAGATGAAGGTGTTGCCGGACTAGCACTTGTGTCAACCAACTCCTACGACATATTTGATTCACCAAATGAAGGAATTGGAAGATGCTTCATGGCCAAAGGTCCAAAGGTATCACACCCCGAGTATGTTGATTTCAATAGTGATGAACATGACTTGTTAGGTGATGATGAGTTACTTGTTGACAACTATAGTGATGAATACTATGATGAAACAAATGACAATGATAAGGAGAAGATTGAGTCTGTAACTAAAGAACTAAACACTCTTAAGTTAGCTCATGAAACTATCTTAGGAGATCATCGAGAACTTTTAAGGACTCATGAGAAATTACGTTTTGAAAAGCTCAACCTTGAGCAAGAGCATGATTTCTTAAAGGCAATCAATGATGATCTTCGGAATAAAAGTTCTTCTTACATTGCCAAGCGTTTACTCTTATCCACTTACATGCCTCAAGTCAAGTCTAGTAACAAGAACAAGAAAGATTCTTTCTCTAGTAGTAACAATAATCATGCTAAATCCAATGTTGTTGCTTCTAGTAGTTCTCTTGATTCCACTAATGATTCTCTTAGCCAAGTTACACTTGAGCAAGAAAATAGCTTATTTAAGGGAATTATAGAGAAAGGTGTTTACAAGAGCCTTGTCGGGAGTAAGCAATTCGAGGAAATTGTACGCAAGCAAGGAAGGCACTGGAAGAATCAAGGTATTGGTTTTGAACGAAAGTTCAATGCCAATGGAGTTGAGTGGGAAGAAGATCAATGCCCCAAGACGAAGTTTGTTCCTCAACAAGAGAGGTATGATCCTACTTCATCCAAAGGGACACAAGCTCAAGATGATCTTCCATCACAAGACCACAAGCAAAAAAGGCAAGGACAAGCTTCAAGAGGAAATTGATGCATTTGAAGAACCTCCTAAGGCCTTGGTCAAGTGGGTTCCCAAAACTACATCAAGTTCCACTTCATCAAGTACAACTACAATTCCGAGGATTCCCATCAAGATGGTGCGGATCCCAAAAGAGGAAGAACTAGAAGAGTTCTTGAGGGTGACTCCGCCAATATACTTCACTCTTATCATTTTGGCAAGAACAAGTGCAATCAACTTCCACATCTTGCACTAGTTCAAGGAGTCACAAACCCTCTTGTTGGTAAGACAAGGAACAAGGTAACCTAAAGCTTTCATAGACATCATCTTGTGTGTGCATCACTCTATGTCTATGGATACCCTTGTTTGTTCCTTGTGGGACTAACCCGTGTAGGTATTGAAAGTGCAACTCACTCCAAAGGATAGCTCCAAATGATCTACATCAACACAGAGCATCCACATCTTCAACACCTACATGAAGTCATCATCAACAAAACCCAAGGTTAGTTCATCCTCTTAGGGGGATCTCACATCTAGGGGGAGCTTTACTCTAACAATTGAGTTAAAGCAACTCTAATGGTGTGAACACAACAACACTTTATGTAAAAGTGGTAATCCCACTTGTGCTTAAACGATGAGTATGACCTATGATCAAATGTTCTCATTTGACTCCTAAGTCAATATACTCATATATAGATGACCTAGTCATCGCCAATTGCTTCATAGATGCTAGAATTGTTTGTGCATGCTTTGCCAGATATTTCATTTGCCATTTTATTGTGTGAGCATGTTGAGTGCATATTTTTCTCATTCGAGGACATCCACTTGTTGTTTTGATTGATTGGTTTCCTTTTCTTTTGGCCAAGTGGATGGATAAGAATGCCTAAGAACCTTCTCTAGCTATCTATGCTTTTCTCGTCTCAAACTCTATTCATGCTGCATCACAAAATTTGATCAAGTCAGATTCGAACCACTCTGTGTGAGGAGCACTCGGAGTCCCCGATTCGTCATAGACTTAAACTTCCAAAACTTCTTTGTGCGTTTCGGTCTGACCGATTCACCCATTTCAGTCATACCGAGATCACTAAGTCGATCTAGGTTTTTAACCTCGGTGCAACCGATTCAAACTTTTCAGTCACACCGAGTTTCAGTAACTGCTTATAGTTATGAATCTCAATGCCACCGAGTTGTTCCACTCGGTCACACCGATAGGGTCGGGCTATATATATCCACGTGTCAAATTTTGGAAAACTTTCCGAAGCTCCTCGACCCGCGCTTAGCCCGCTCTGCCTCTAGGGTCTTCGGATCGTCCTCCTCGTCGCCAGCCGCCTCCTGCCACTGGTCTCCGCCGCCATCAACAGGAATCAACCCCGCCGTTGCCGCCGTATCGAGTTCATCGCCGAACAAGGTATGAACTCGATCTCTGTGCTATCCCTATCTGATTCCTAGCACATTGTGTTCGCCATGTATCTTGCCACGATCGAGATCATTCTTATCCAGTCAAAACACTCTGTTGTTTAGTCATGAATTGAAAATTTAGGGTTAGGTTTCCGCCGAAACCATCTCGGACCCACCGAGTTGTGGAACTCGGTACCACCGATTCGGCTCAGGCCATTGCACATGTAATTTTCAGTCTGACCGAGAATTGCAAATCGGTGTGACCGAGTTCAGGACTGTGTGAAACCCTAGCAGTCTCGGTGCCACCGAACTGTGACTCGGTCTAACCGAGTTCACTAGTTTAGGTTCCAACAGCTGCTTCGGTATCACCGAGTTTACAAATCGGTTGATCCGAAATGCTTTCTGTGGAAAACTAAAACTAAGTTTTTGACTGATTCTTTTTGCAAAAAACCTCTGCATTTTGTGATGCTCATCCACTCTATCTCATCTATATATATTCACAAGGTCTGCTGTCAGTGTTTGCAACATGTCTGATCAGAGTGACAGCCAGAACAAGTCAAAGGAGCAGGTTCACCTGAGTGAGGGCACTAGTCCCTCTAGCAGTTCAGATGATGATAGCAGGAGCACCCCAAGCAACTTACCCGAAGTTGCCGCCAAGGCCAGAAAGAAGAAGACCTCTGAATCTGAGGATGAAGACTATGTGGCAGTTGAGGATGAGGCCACTTCCAAGAATAAAGTGGTTAAGAAGGAATATAGCACTGCTGCTGCCACCAAGCCAGGCATGAAGCAAAAGGTTCGTGCAAAGAGAATTCCAATGTCTAAGGCCAGAGCATCTACTCAAGTCCCTTTGGAATCTGAACGCAAAGAGGCTGCTACAGAAGGGAAGAAGAGGAAGGAGAGGGTCAAAAAGACCACTTCTAGAGTGCTTGGGAGATCCTCAATCATGAGAGATTTTGAAGAAGAAGAGGAAGAAGATGTTGCACCAGCACCCAAAGCTCAAAAGCTTATGGGTGATGCCATCGGGGCAGGGGCTGTTCCATCTAAGCCTAAGACTGCTCCAAAGGCTGCAGCTCCAGCTCGAAAGCCAAAACCAAAGAGGAGCACCAGGAACATCCCTGCTGTGGAGAAGAACAAGGCCCCAGTGCCTGAAGCTAAAATGAAAGAAGAAGATGATGAGTCACATGTATTGAGGAAGCTGAAGCCAAAATTCCATATCACAATGATGCTCATCCAGTAGCTGAGAACATGAAGATCAGGAAGGACTCAGGTCTGAGGCTATGAAGAGAGTCTGATCCATATGCCACCAGGAGGAGGACTGCTGTGGACTACAGGTTCCATACAAAGGAACAGCAGGACTTCTATGAGACAGTGTTGCTTGACAAGAAGCCCATAGTGTGTGACATGAGATGGGTCGACTGGGACTACATCAAGGAGAATGAGGATCACTATCCAGGTGTACATGACAGTTTCAAGGCTTGTGGAGTCGATGAGTTTGTGGCTCAGAAGCTCACAAAATGAAATGATGAGCTCATCATGCAGTTCTACTCCACATCTCATTTCTACCCAGATGGAAGGATTGTTTGGATGTCTGAAGGTACGAGGTACCAGTCCACGGTTGTTGAATGGGCGAAGATGATCAATGCCCCAAAAGAGAGTGAAGATGACTTGGATGTCTATGCCAAGAAGAAGAAGGATCACAACACCATGGCACACATGTACAAGGAGATCCCAGATGCTGCTCTTGAGACACATAAGTTTGGATCTGTACATTACCTTCTGTCAGGCTTGCCAACCATCAACTGGATCCTCAGGCACACTCTCTTGCCAAAGTCAGGTGATCACAAGATGTAATAAACTTGCTTCATATCTTTGATGTCCCACATAAGTTCAAAGTCATGAGCCTAATAGTTGAAACTATCAAGGGGACAGCTACAGATCCAGGAGCTGATCAACTCCAAGATGGGCACTGGTACATATCTGCTGGACAAGGAGCACATGCCTATCTATCCAGACTTCGAGGACAACACTGTGGTTATGAATGAGGATGAACCATCTTCTGTGCACGCACAAGCCAAGATGGAGAAGGTAAAAGCTGAAAAGGCTGCAAGGATGCCAACTACTGAAGAAGCATCTCAGTATCTCCTGAAGAGCAAGCAAGATCAGCTTGGCTGCCTGATTGCCTCCACTCTAAAGATTGAGAAGGGACTGCCACCCTGACTCAAAACCAGGAGATCTTGGAAAGAATCGTGGAGCAAAAGTTCTATGACTTGGATGTGAAGGTAACTGAGATTCAGTCTGTCGTGGAGCAACTTCAAGATGATATGCCGGAGAGGAAGGGCAAGACAACCACTGATGCATTTTCCAGAGTGCCTAGAGCTCAGAGGTCTGCTATAGTGCCTGTTCCAGACACCAGAGCCACGTCATCTGCACCAGCTACAACTTCAGTGCCACCAGCTCCAACACCTACTCCACCAGCTCCATCTACTTCGACTAAAGCCTTCATTCTTGGAGTTATCCGGACACCACCACCTGAAGACCAAGCCTGAGAGACGATTTAGTGCTATGCATTTTCTAGGAACTTTTTGGTAACTTGTTGCCAAAGGGGGAGAAAAATGTATAGATCATAGGCTTCCAGAGAGAGTGTTGCTTTTTATTCTCTCTTGCTTTAGTGGTTGAACTTTATTTGCTTTGCTACTTTCTGTCTGTGTGATACTTGGATGATCATGTGTTTGATCATATGCTACATTAATGCTTGTTGGATGACATTATCATTTTATCCCTATATAATCATTCACTTTGCTTGGTGATGAGTGCATGCATTTAATTATTATAATTTTGAGCGCTCCACCAAGATGTATGTGACATGGAAGAGTAACCCATGAGCCTAACTCTTTGTGCATTTGCAGTCCAAAGCAAACCATAAACTATGCACAAATTTAGGGGGAGCTCTTGCCTTTCACATACTTCTCAAAGCGACAATGTTTTTCACTCTTATTATCATTTGTTGAAGCTTTGATCTTTATGTTGTCATCAATTACCAAAAAGGGGGAGATTGAAAGTGCAACTATCCCTAGGTGGTTTTTGTAATTCCTAACAACATATAGCTCATTGAGCTAATGCTATTCCAAGATTAATATTTCAGGAAAAGCTCAATGAATGGCATGGCATGGATGAGGAAAGTGGACCCCTCAAAATATTAAGGACAAAAAGATTGGCTCAAGCTCAAAGCTCAAGACTCTACATTTTATATTTTAGTGATCCAATATCACATTGAGTCTATAGGAAAAGCCAATACTATCAAGGAGGGATGAGGTGTTGTTTAATGAGGTTCTTGCTTCATAGTGCTTAGTGATATGCTCCAAAACCCTCAACTACCTTCCCACATCCACATATGACCTAAACCAAAAGTCAAACTCGGCCCTACCGATTCTTTCTATCCGGCGCCACTGAGTTTCAAATGTCAAAGCCACTGCCACAAACCCTAGGCAAATCGGTCTCACCGATAGGGATTTCGGTCACACCGAGATGGGGTTGTAATATCTTTGTTTCCCTTTGTAACGTTTCGGTCCTACCGAGATGAGCGATCGGTCCCACCGAGATTGCAATGTAAACTCTTTGTTTCTCTTTCGTAACATTTCGGTCCCACCAAAATGAGCGGTCGGTCCCACCGAGTTTACCTGACCAACTCTCTGGTTAGCTTATTACCAAAATCGGTCCCACCGAGTTTGTGTAATCGGTCACACCGAGATTACGTTATGCCCTAACCCTAACCATATCGGTCCTACTGAGTTGCATCTCAGTCCCACCGAAAATCCTAACGGTCACTAGGTTTGCTAAATCGGTCTGACCAAGTTTTTCATTTTGGTCTCACCGAGATTGGTAAATTGTGTGTAACGGTTAGTTTTTGTGTGGAGGCTATATATACCCCTCCACCCACTCTTCATTCGTGGAGAGAGCCATCAGAACATACCTACACTTCCAATACACATTTTCTGAGAAAGAACCTCCTACTCATGTGTTGAGGCCAAGATATTCCATTCCTACCATATGAATCTTGATCTCTAGCCTTCCCCAAGTTGCTTTCCACTCAAATCTTCTTTCCACCAAATCCATATCCTGTGAGAGAGAGTAGAGTGTTGGAGAGACTATCATTTGAAGCACAAGAGCAAGGAGTTCATCATCAGCACACCATTTGTTACTTCTTGGAGAGTGGTGTGTCCTAGATTGGCTAGGTGTCACTTGGGAGCCTCCGACAAAGATTGTGGAGTTGAACCAAGGAGTTTGTAAGGGCATGGAGATCGCCCACTTCGTGAAGATCTACCGCTAGTGAGGCAAGTCCTTCGTGGGCGATGGCCATGATGGGATAGACAAGGTTGCTTCTTCGTGGACCCTTCGTGGGTGGAGCCCTCCGTGGACTCGCGCAACTGTTACCCTCTGTGGGTTGAAGTCTCCATCAACTTGGATGTACGATAGCGCCACCTATCGGAACCACGACAAAACATCCATCTCTCCAATTGCGTTTGAATTCTCCAAACCCTTCCCTTTACATTCTTGCAAGTTGCATGCTTTATTTTTCCCTGCTCATAGACTCTTTGCATGCTTGCTCGAATTGTGTTAAGAATGCTTGACTTGTGCTAAGATAGCTAAAATCTGCCAAAGACTAAAATTTGGGAAAAGGATATATTTTTATTTGGTCAAGTAGTCTAATCACCCCCCTCTAGACATACTTTCGATCCTATAAGGAGACACAAACTCTCAAGCTTGGGGATGCCCAAGGCATCCCAAGATAATATTTCAAGAAGTCTCAAGCGTCTAAGCTTGGGTATGCCCCGGTTGGCCTCCCACCTTTCATCTTCAACAACTATCGGTTGATCCTAAGTTTTTGCTTCTTCACATGATGTTTGCTATTCTTAGATGTCATTTCATTTTGTTTTACTTGATTTTTGAATAAAGTATCAAGATCTGAAATTATTAAATAGGAGAGTCTTCACATAGCTAACTAATTATTTAACTACTCATTGATCTCCACTTATATCTTTCGGAGTAGTTTGTTATTCATTCACATGCTTCACATATATCCTATGAGTAAATGGTTGAATGAATTGAATATAATAAATCTGAAATTATATATGTTTCATATGCTTATCCCATGGGGAGTAATGACTTCACATATAAGAAGTAGAGATGGTAAATTTATTGAAGGTTAGCAAAGATTGTATTGGTCACTTGAACAATTCATGAAAGAATATTGAGGGAAGAGAGATTTCACATATAAATATACTATCTTGGACATCTTTTGTAATTGTGAGCACTCATTAAAATATGACATGTTAAAAGGTTGATGTTTGACAAGGAAGACAACATAATGGGTTATGTTTTCTTATATCTGAAATAAAGTTTATTGTCATGGATCATTCAACATGTTGAGCTTGCCTTTCTTCCTCATGCTAGCCAATTATTTGCACCAAGTAGAGATACTACTTGTGCTTCCAAACATCCCTTAAACCAGTATTGTCATGAGAGTCCACCATACCTACCTATGTATTGAGTAAGATCCTTCAAGTAACTTGTCATCGGTGCATGCAATAAAAATTGCTCTCTAAATATGTATGATCTATTAGTGTGGATAAAATAAGCTTTATACGATCTTGTGATGTGGAAGTAATAAAAGTGACAGACTGCATAATAAAGGTCCCTATCACAAGTGGCAATAGAAAGTGACGTTCTTTCGCATTAAGATTTTGTGCATCCAACTATAAAAGCGCATGACAACCTCTGCTTCCCTCTGTGAAGGGCCTATCTTTTATTCTTTTCTTATACCTTATGCAAGAGTCATGGTGATCTTCACCTTTCCTTTTTACATTTTATCCTTTGGCAAGCACATTGTGTCGGAAAGATCCTAATAT